>NC_083276.1:77385018-77671568 GCF_963506605.1 Zootoca vivipara
TTAAAGGCACAGAAGGAGAGCTGGGGTTGGCTGGGTATGGCAGGTCCAGTCAAAACACAGCAGTATATATAACACCAATGGGAGTGTGTGTTACTCAGTTGCACATATAGCAGGCTACCTAAACTAGTGTGCAGTAACACTAACTGTGCCAATAGGCAATATGAACTCAGATGCATGTGTGTGTTTTAATGCTGTTAGTGCCTTGATGGATTATGCATTATTACATTAACCCACTTCCTATGGATTGCCCTGAATTGCCCCAAACAAATAGAGCAGTGCAATGACCCTTGGTTATAATTTTGCAACATGTGGAATGGAAACAAGAATATGATAACCAGTACAACCCGACTCAAACTTGCATCTTTCATGAAGAGACTTACTGCTGATATATAATTGTTCTTGTAAAACAGAGGTTTCAGTATTTATATCTTCAAAACACCATTTCCACATAATCTCAACTCAAGAGAACTGGGCTACCAGAAATTGTGGCACAAGCAACTGTTTCCATAGCATTGAGAATCTTTATAGTATACAATACTTGCTGTGGTTCTGTTGCCTGGCAAATAGAGGCCCTGATCCTGCTGCACTTTCTCCACACACCAATGTATTATTTAGGCTACCTCTCCACAAAGCCAAACAAGTATACTTCTCCATTGGGTGTCTTCCCATTTAGTCATGGAAAGCTGCTTCATGATGACGTTGAATGTTAGTCAACATTTGGCTACAGGAAGCAGTTCCCCTGTTGCTCCTATACTAGGATGTTCTGCAGAGAAATCCTATAAGGATAGTCTATCTCTGTGGAACGTTAAACTCTGTTCTTTTGATTCACCAGTCACCACCCTTTGATGAGCCTAATGGGATATGGGTCTTTGATGGTAGGAGCTTCCTAGTCTGCAAGGCTGGCGGCTAGTTCAGAGAGAAGACACATCCTTCAAGGAGCTAGTGGTGGTTCTACCTCAGGGTTGGTTAAGCTCATTACACCCGCTTAGCTGGATCTGCACCCTCTCCAACTGGGTAATTAATGGCTTCATGTGCATACACACACATTCTGCTGCTAGTTTCCATGTGTTTACAGTCAGGAAATGCAAATAGTATTGAGCTAATCTCTGGTCACAAGAATAGGAGAGACAACTGCTTCTCATTTGTTTATGTTTTTGCTTTAAAGGTTCATTTTCATTGACATTTGCACACAGAAAATAAGAACAAATACAAAAATGCTTGAAGACAGTTGTTGAAATGTATTGCATTTATTTAAAAACAGCATCAGAGTTTACAGATGATCAGTACTAAATTACTGTATAGATTACATTCGCTTAAAAATAAATGCCTGTAATTCATTTGGGGGCTCTACTGATGTCATAAGTTGCTAATATGCAGGCAACGTAATTTGTTAACATTCTATGGTGAAGTACTCCATTGTATTATATCAGGTACTGGAAAGTGATCTTAATAAAATATGGAGATATTTCAATATAACCTTTTGAATGTGTTGATCCTTCACATATTCCTCAATATAGCCTTTTACATATGTGGATTTTGCACTGAGGTAATATCTCCAGAGAATGGATGCCTTCTTTTCTCAAAGCAAGCAACAGCAACAGCAACCCAAATATATTCTCGCATTCACCAATATATGTCCATTTCCCTCTTTTCAAATGGTGTTTAAGAGATGTGCCTACTTAAATAAATTGTAGTATTTTCTCCCCACTCTTCAGCTGAAAAAGCTCCTATAGCAGCTTATGTAAGATGGTCCCTGCCCTCCAGCCAGCTTGCAATCTAAAAGTCAGGACACAAAAAGAAAAGGGGACGAGGAGGAAAGAAGAAAACAAGGACATTCAGGCAGCTTTTCTTAATGACCAGCTGGAATTGAAACATTTCAGGGAGAAAAAGGCAATGTGAGTTGGTATTTCAGCAGAAATGCAGGAGCAGGTCTTGTTTCCCTAGTTTTCCCTCTGTTTATGCTGCAGACTTCCAAAATTGAAATTTACAATATTTGTACACATGCACCTATTTCACAACTTTCCCACGGAAGAAACTCAAAGGTCTTAATGGCTCAGCTGTGACTGGACAAGGGGAGGGAAGGGTTACTCTGACAACAGCATTTCAGCATATGGATTATTATTATTATTATTATTATTATTATTATTATTATTATTATTATATTTTCACCCCCCTGCAGTTAACCTTCAATAGATAGTCACCACCCACTGTATTTTTTCTGGATATGCATCCTCCAGCTAAGCCTTACTATACAATGACTTGAAAGGTCTCAACTGGCCAGGCTTTTGTATTGTAAGTTTGGAGTCAATAGGCAAGTGGAACTAGTGGCCACTGAAGAGACGGCCTCTGTTCCTTTTGGAAACCATGCTGCAGAGTCTAATGCAATAATAAAAAATCTATCCACAAGTTATTCTGTTGTCATTTGCATGGAATCAAACTTTTGAATTGCCATTTCTCCCTCATCATTGAATCTTGAGATAAATATCATCAAGCAGCTCTTACTGATGTGCTTGATATTTTAATTGGTTTCATTGTAACACTATGTTTTTGGTCTTTATAGTGCCTTGTGATATTTTATAAAAAAAGGTGTAATCAATATTTTAATGAAAAAAATGTTGATTTTTTTAAAAAGTTATTTGCTGAATATGAAATTGTCTTCTAGGGATCATGGGGAAATAATTAGTACAGCAATCATGTGATCAAAATGATGGCCTGATCATGTGGTAATATTACTCACAAGTATTTCATAGGTGGAGTTCTAGAAATTTCCCTTTATTTCTTTACACAGGTGAACACTACTCACTCTAAGTGGTTGGGTCATCAAATGCCAGCCTCTCTTACATCATACCATCATTGACTGTCAACAAGCAGCTCTGAGAAAGCTCTTTAGATGAAGTAATTCTTTCCAGAGCCAGCCCTCTTTGGCAGTGTGTACATTTGAAACACAAGATCTCTGAACCCCACAGTTCTCCCTGAGGCCTTTGTTAAATGTTGTGATAACAATATTAAAATATGGTGCAAAGTTTTATTCAAAGCAAGGTCGTCCTCATTTGGAGTTATATAAATCGGTTACCTATATTGTCTTTGATTCTAGCTGTGGTTGTACCTTGTCTCTAAACCAATGTTCCTTTTCTCACTAAGTGGTCAGTTTTGTCTTTTGGAGATTTTGTATAAAGAGAACTCAACATGGCAGTGATGGAGATAGAGGAGCTAATTTGCTCTCTCTTCATCACATTGATCATTCTGCCACTTCCTCCCTGTCTTGTTAGGACCACATACCATGCTGTCACTTCCTATAAAGTGACATTCATTTCTTGCTCAGTTACCGCATACCAGATGTGGTGGTATTTATCACTATTCCATTCACACTTTTCTTGTAAGTTAGTTTTGACTAAGGGCAGTCTGATGGAAAAGAGAGGGCTCCTACACCTTTAATAGAAAATAGGTTATTTCAACACATCCATTAAAGGTGAAGGAGCATCCCACCTTTTTCACCTGGCTATCGTAGTTATGACCCTTCCTCAGCTGCATTTTGCAATACTGACAGTGGAATCATGCACATATCTTCTTGGAAGTAAGTCCCACTGAGTTCAACAGGACTTACTTCCAGGTAGGTGTGCACAGAATTACAGTCACAAAAGGACCAAAACAAAATAGTTACTTACTATGAGAGATTGATAAGGAACTGGGAAAGTTTGAAACCTTCTCTCGTGATAAGAACCTACTGAAGTGACACAAATTATCTATTCAAACCACAGAATTCTACTTTGTAAATCTCAAAACTTTAGAAACTAATGGGTATAAATTAGCTTAAAGGAGCTAAAGAATTTCCTGAAAGATAGCATTTTGTTTTTGCTTCTGACCCATCAATCTTTGTTTAAAGCTTAGAAGGAAAGAGATTCCATTTGTCTACAAGAGCATGCAATTCTCCTCAGGTTGTTTTTCCTCATTTGGCAGACAAGGACTGCCTTGTTTCCGCTTCATCTACAAATAAATCAGTAAATCTGTCAGTACATGGCATCTGCTTGAGAAATAAGAAGAGAAAGAATATATATGTTAATAGAAAATACCTAAAGCTTATAAGGGCAGCATTTGTTTGTTTTTACAATGAAACTGAAATTCCAAAATGTAAACTTTCCCCAAAGACTGCCGAAACTCAACATGAGCTTATTACTTGCCAATGGGTAATTGTTAGTATGTATCTCATTCTGGAGGTTCAATTCTGATTAATTCCTATCAGTGCTATTGCACAATGTAATTGCTATCCCTGCTAACCTCAGCTGTTACATCCACCTTTTGTTCCAGCATCTCTTTCCCATCTCCTTAAGCTTTCCTCTGGCAGCCCCCAAATTCTTACTTCCTCCTCCCTCTTGCTCATTCTCCACCACAACTGGTCCCCTCTCTTCAGTTCAGGACTCATCTCTTTAGATCATTATTGGATCATGCTATTCTCTGCAGCTTGGTTGTTGCATCCTAGTTGAGTTCTTCTTTTGCACAATTGTTTTCTTAAGCATTTTGCACAAGCCTAGGGTTGCCAGACTCAATAGAGGACAGGACTTCTGGCCTTTAATTGCCCTGCTCTCTTTTGAGTCTGGAAACCTTAAAGAGAAACCAGCAGACCCTTTGTGTAATTTCCAAGCAAAGGGTCTGCTGGTTTCTCTTTAAGGTTTCCAGACTCAAAAGAGAGCAGGGCAATTAAAGACACAGAAGTCCTGTCCTCTATTGAGTCTGGCAACCCTACACAAGCCCCACAACCCACCCTTTATTTTGTCCGTTAATAAAATCCATTCTCTACCACTGGAATTCTCCATTCATTTGCTGTACTCTTGAAAGGATAACTGAATCTTGGAAGGGTTTCCTCCATGCTCCCTTCTTCTTCTAGCCATTTACTTCCTTGAAACCTGCCTATTAACATCATGTGAATCAATAAGGCTAAATGATTTTAAAAGTTCTTTTAGCTCTTAGTTAGTCCCTGTTGTACAATTCCACCAGCTGCAACAATAATAGCGCCATTTATTTAAAACAATGAGATAGATCCAATTATAATTCCACTTTGTCTTTTCCCATATCTGGGCTAGTTTTGATATAACCCTTTGCATCTTCCTACTGAAAGTGTGGTTTGCAACATCACTTTGCAGTGATTTGTCCAATTTAGTATTTAAAGAGCTCTGGGGTTAGTTTGTCACTACCCACATCCTTCTCTGACTCAAGAGAGTACCTGTATAATATCAATTCTGAATCCCTTGATGACCGTTCTCAGTACCCAAGTTTCATGGAGTCATTCTAACACTCAGGGACTCAGTTTTCAAAAAAAAAATGACAGAACTAGCAAATTCATGTAGAAAAACCATCCCTGCAGAAGCAAATGCTTCTTTAAAATAAAGGTGGGGGGAGGAAATGACTAATTAAAGTACCAGTAGCCTGGAGAAGCCTCAACAATGCTTTGCAACTCCCCATAGGACAAGCTGGTGTTGCATTTGTATTTTTTAAAGTGAACTACATGGTGTATGAAGAACTACTTCCTTTTGTCTGTTCTGAATCCCTCAACAGTCAACTTCATTGGATGACCCCATGTTCTAGTATTATGAGAGATGGAGAAAAACTTTTCTTAATCCCCTTTTCCCCCACTATGCATAATTCTATACAATCCCGCTGTATGTATCCATTTACTGCTCCCCACACTTAGCTTTCCCCCCCTCTAAATTGGAAGTCCCAACATTGTAACCTTCCCTCATAGGGGTGGCCCATATGACCCCCCTCCTTCTGTCTGGGCCTGTCTGTTGCTATGGGGCTTCGCTATTTGCCCCCCCCCCCCGGGTTGGGATTCTTTAAGTAGTTCTCTGGGTCCCAGGGCACATCATCACCCCCGATCCTTAATCTAAATATAATAATAATAATAATAATAATAATAATAATAATAATAAATTTTTATTTATACCCCGCCCTCCCCAGTCAAAAACCGGGCTCAGGGCGGCTGACACCAACAGAACCACAATAAAACATAAAAACAATTGATTAAAATACAGATTAAAATACAGTATTAAAATTTAAAGTGCAGCCTCATTTCAAGTAGGCCATAAATCCAAGCCATGAGGGAGAAAAACACAGGGGTCAGGCTGAGTCTAACCCAAAGGCCAGGCGGAACAGCTCTGTCTTGCAGGCCCTGCGGAAAGATGACAAATCCCGCAGGGCCCTGGTCTCCTGGGAAAGAGCGTTCCACCAGGTTGGGGCCAGTACTGAAAAGGCCCTGGCTCTAGTAGAGGCCAATCTAGCCATCTTATGACTCGGGATCTCCAGAATATTATTATTTGTGGACCTTAAGGTCCTCCGCGGGGCATACCAGGAGAGGCGGTCCCGTAGGTACGAGGGTCCCAAGTCGCATAGGGCTTTAAAGGTCAGAACCAGCACCTTAAACCTGATCCTGTACTCCACCGGGAGCCAGTGCAGCTGGTAAAGCACTGGATGAATGTGATCCCGCGGCCGGGACCCTGTAAGGAGCCTCGCCGCGGCATTCTGCACCCGCTGGAGTTTCTGGGTCAGCTTTAAGGGCAACCCTGCATAGAGCGAGTTACAATAGTCAAGCCTGGAGGTGATCGTCGCATGGATCACTGTGGCCAGATCGGGGCAAGAGAGGTAAGGGACCAACTGCTTGATGCAGCGGAGATGGAAAAATGCCACCTTTGCTGTGGATGCAACCTGCGCCTCCTTGGAAAGGGAGGCGTCAAAGGCAGGGCCATTGGGGGTAATTATAGAAATGTTCACGATGCGTGCGCAGGGGCCAATGTATGGAGATACAGGGGGGAGGGGACAACAGAGGGCTCAGACAAAAGTAAATACTGGGAAATGGAACCCAGAAACTGACAGCTCCTTCTCCAAGGATGGGGGCCAATGTAGGAAGATACCAGGGGTAGGGGCCAACACTCCCCAGGGACAACAGAGGGCTCAGACAAAAGTGCATGCTGGGAAATAGAACCCAGAACCTAACAGTTCCTTCTCCAAGGGTGGGGGCCAAGGTATGGAGATACAGGGGGGAGGGGCCAACACTCCCCAGGGACAACAGAGGGAAGGGTATCCTACCGAAACACAGGGATGAGCCGGGGTGGAGGGAGGAGGGGCAGGATACGTCATGGATCGTGACAGGGGGGATCACAGGAAAGAACCACAGCAACGCGTGGCCGGGTCAGCTAGTAGCATTATATTTGACTACAAGGAATCAGTACAGTATTTAAATCTTACCTCAGAAACCCTCTTTGCATTCCTGCTACAATGTCATAGCCACTTTCCCAAAGCGGCAATAAATATGAGAATCCTGCCACCATATGGGTAAGATAAAGTCCTCCTCCCCACCTCCAGGAGGGAGGGCAGGAATCGGGTGGAAAAGAAATGTGCCATCAGCCCTGCTCACACTGCTCCAGTCTTTAGACACATAACACATAGGTGTGAGGCTGCACCACTGGAATGTGTCTTCCAAGTTGTGTCACAAGGCAGGGCCATTGGGGGCTTAGCTAAAGAGTCTGTAGGCAATAGCTGGTTATGTATAGCTGCCCGGTAATGTCACTTAAGTTGTTCTGGAGAATTGTTTGATTACAGCAGTTTAGCTGTACTTTGACTCTTATTATTATGACTACTTTATGATTTATGGAAACCAGCCTCCACGTTATCACTCTGAATTATACTGCAATCATTCTCTTACTATCCACACTGTAAATCAATACACATGGTGTCTTAATGGGTTGGTTATTATGGACTGAAGAACACCTTAAAATGATGTCCTGGCCCACTTGGAAGACATTTTACAGACCCAAAAGAAGACAATGATCATGTGTTTGAACCCCCTGACTGCAGCCAGCTTCTTCTCTTCTGCTCCAGTCTCTTTTCTGAAAATGGCAGGGCAGCACACAGCAGCTGCTCTTGTTGCCTCACAGCTTCCTGGAGCCTGATCTGTCAAACAGGAGCCACTGTGGGCCTCCCCCCAATCATCTCTCCCCTCTGTGCCAAATGTCTGGAGAACAGGGGTGGAGGGGAAATGAGCAGCTTTCAAATCCCAAGGCAAAGTCTTCCTTCTTTCTTTCTGTCCTTTCTTGAATTTACTTTGGCATTCAAAGCAAGGCTTGCTTATGTCAACTGGCCAGAAGAGAAAAGATTTTGGTTCAGGTTACAAAGACCTTCTTGAGTGGGTGCAATTGCTTCTGCACAGAAACAGGGCTTTTCAACCTCACATGCTATGCAATTCTTAATTGATAGAGCAGCTTGCTGCTGATGCAAGCCACCAACTGAAAGGTGAGGCCGAGAAAATCTATCTGATGCTACATGCCCCTTGGAATCCCAGGAATTTATTGGATCCCCAAATATTTGCACCTACCAGTGGCTTAGCAGGGAAAGGGCAACTCTCCAAGCCCATGCCTATCTTATAGATCACACAGAACAGAGGTTGAACCAAAGCATTCTGCTGTCTGAGGCGAAGATGGCACCTTCCCATTCCACATATAAGAGCCTGAGTGGAGTGGAAGCTAAATCTTACTTAAACACTGGCAATGGGTCAAGGTCCTCAGTCTATTCTACCTGGAGGAAGCTGGCTATCTTAGAGAATGCAGATAAAACCTGTTGGCTTGGATCCTAAAGTAAGAGATTGGAAAGCATTTTCTCTTTCTCCTTTTCCCTCTTGCATATACCTGCAAGCCCTGAAAAGCCTCTCCATAAACAGCCCCTCCTGAACTGTATGGGATGGGTGGGTCAGAGGGAAAGACAGTGCACCTGAATTTGAATGATTCCGTTTTGGCCAACAGCCCTCTGTAACCCATCACACATTGTTCAGAAGGAACCGCTGAGTCTCTGGAAATATTTTTCAGTGGGTGCTGATAGTGTGGGGTGGGGAAGAGGGGACGGGGAACTTTCTTTTCTTGAATATCCTTCAATTCACTTGTCTTACGAGTCATAACGGCTGCAATCTACCAGAACCTTTTGAAACACTGAAAATCCTGAAACACAAGTTCTCACCACTGTTCATTGATCATGTACATGCCAACTTTACTGATCTACCAGGAAACTGCAGGACTAACCTTCAAGAAGAGGATCACTATTTGATAAGCCCCATTAATCCATTCTGGGTTCAGGGTTAAACGTACTTGGCTTGGAACAAAAAATGGATCAACAAGATTTACTGAATGCACATTCCCTGTCCCTGTGGTTTACTAGGATAGCAACACTGACGGCAGATTTGTTGAGTTTAAGTCAAAATTTCTTTAAACTTGCTTAATGGATTTTAGGCTGCATGCCTTTCTTTCTACCTGAAACTGAGAAATTGCAAAATAAAAAAATTCCTTCAGTAGCACCTTAAAGACCAACTAAGTTTATATTTTGGTATGAGCTTTCGTGTGCATGCACACTTCTTCAGATACACTAGAAACAGAAGTGTCAGACCCTATATATATACAGAGGGTGGTGGGGGTGGGTGGGAAAGGGTGGTGGGCTGATGGGAGTGGTAAACCTGGAGATGGCTGTTAATGGCTGCTGATGGCTGCAATTAGTCCTGGGCTGAGGTGCTAAAGAGAGCTTGATCATGCATAATGAGATAAGAATCCGATGTCTCTATTCATCCCAGGTGCTTCCATGGTTTTAAGGTGTCCAGATAATAAAAATATCGTCAATGTATCGTAGGTACAAGAGAGGTTTGAGTGGGTAGGAGTCTAGGAAACGATGTTCTAAATCTGCCATGAAGATGTTGGCATACTGTGGGGCCATGCGGGTGCCCATGGCTGTGCCACTGATCTGGAGGAACAGGTCATCACCAAATTTGAAGTGGTTGTGGGTAAGGACAAAGTGGCAGAGTTTGGTAGCAAAGTCCGCTGTGGTTTTATCTGAAATGGTGTTCCTTATGGCTTGTAAACCATCATTGTGTGGGATGTTGGTGTATAGAGATTCCACATCCATAGTGGCTAGTATAGTATTGTTAGGAAGATTGTTCAAAGATTGTATTTTCCTCAGAAAATCTGTGGTGTCACGTACGTAGCTGGGAGCACTGATAGCATATGGTTTCAGAACAGAGTCCATATAGCTGGAAACACCCACTGTAATGGTGCCAATACCTGAGATGATGGGGCGTCCTGGATTTCCTGGTTTGTGTATTTTAGGTAGAAGGTAGAAAGTTCCTGGTCGAGGTTCCGCTGGTGTGTTTGTGAGGATCTGTTCTTGGATGTGTAGGGGTAGCTCCTTGACAATCTTGTTCAGTTCTTTTTTGAACCTGAGAAATTGCAGAGCATCTGGGCTGGATGTTTTATGATACCAAATTTCCTTTGACTTCTGCCAGGGCATCCTCTGGGGTTTTTTCCCTTCTGTTTTCATGGACTCTGTAGTTGTGACTGTGCACTTTGTTCATTGCTGCAAAAATGGCAGGTGCAAGTGAAGGGGTTGCACGGCCTGGACACACTTCTTAATGTGCATGCCTGATGTTGTTAGTGACAGAGGGCAGGAGATTAACTTGTTGTGGTCTTCCTAGTTTTGTTCCCTTGACATAGGAGAAAGGGGGGGTGTAGAATATTATTTCCCTCTCTTTTACTAATGATACAAACTAACAGCTGTAGAAGGGATCAGGAAAATGGCCCAATAATTCTGAGACCAAATGTTACAGGGCTCTGGAAAAGAAATAGCAAAGAGGGATTTCAGTTTTTCCTCCTTGCTCTGTGAGTGAACATTTGGTCTTGACTATACGCTCTCATATTTTACTAAACACTTTTGTATAGGATGAATTAACCCAGACTAAATTTTGCATAGAGCCACTGGTGAGATTTGTGGCAATTCTAGGCACACTGAGGAAGAATCCCGAGACGTGTTATCCATCAATACCCATTCTAGATTCCAAGGCAAGTACTTGGCTGTCAATATGAATTTAGCGGTTCCTTCTGTGCTTTAGGATCGAAGACAATGGGTTTTATCTGCACTCTCTAAGATAGCCAGCTTCCTCCAAGTAGAGCAGAGGACCTTGACCCATTGCCAGTATTTAAGTATGATTCAGCTTCCAGTCCATTCAGCTCTTATATGTGGAATGGGAAGGTGCCATCACCTGGTTTGCTTCCTATAGGATTGAATGTGTTTCTGAAGTGGAGGGAGGAGAAAATGTATAAAACTCTACCTAGAACATCATCAGGAGCCAGCTTGTTGATCAAAGTCCAAGCCTGTGCTGAATAACTAGCTCAACACCAGCCAATTAACATCAGATCCTGGTCTAAAATATTCTACTGCTGATCCAGATTGGAATCCTTATTTCCTCTTCAGGTAGCATTTCATATTATGGATAGTAAGATTTCATGGGAAACCAGTCCTTAGCATCAGTCTTGCACCCAAATAAGCAGGCATAAATTAAACACCATTTATACAGGTGCAACTAGGTACAGGAATACTTCGCTTTGTGACCTCAAAAATCATGACTTGGCAAAGACTGTTATACTCATTACAGTGCAGAAAAAGAATCGCTGTACTAATTTCTTCAGGAGCGCAGAGCTGCTCCATCAATGGATGAGGCAGAATGTACACATAAGAGGTCTATGGTGTGCACATAAGGCTCTAAACTAGAGTGGTGTCTGTGGCTTTGGGGGGGGGGAAATAAAGGCTCCCCCCATGCTGTAAACTTTGGGAGATAATTATTTTTCTCAGGAATGGTTTATAAACCTAACATGAATTGCGTTGGGCTTATAACTGGGTTGTGTTGCTGCATTATTTAAACTAAGTCTAACTTACTTCATCCACTGCTGTTGATGGGTCTTCAGCTACTGTTGAATGCAAACGTATGACGCATTTGGGAATGAATTTCTCTCGGAAATAGTTACTAACCGTAACTATTCAAACTTTCAAAAAACATGTGGGGAAACAAAGGGTGAAGGGGACACAAGGCCAGCGTTGACCAACGTACACTGAGACATAAGGCCTTTTGCACATTCCTCATTGTGGGGAGGAATCTGAACACATTCAGCCAAATGCAGAAAGAATCTCCCTTCAGACCTTCTTGCTTGCTGTGGGAAGGTTGGGGGTGGAGCCAGTAGGGGTGGGGACATGCTGGCATGTGTGGCATCATTGTGCCCTCATCACTCTTCCTTCTCCAAGGTGCTCTCGGAAAGCTTATATAAGGCTTTATCTTCTGTCCACACAGATATCAAGAAATAGGATACAGAGAAGTTGTCCCTGATTTGAAATGGGAAGGAGAATGGTACAAATATGACAGACTCTTTGTTCCAGATGTTCTTAATTTAGCTTCCATCCTAGCACTTGGATCAATCATGACAGAAACCTTACAACTGCTTCATCTCACCTATGGGTGAAGAACTGTTGCATTCTCTTCTAGGCGAGTGGTGGGCAGGATCAGAGGCAAAAAGAGGGCCTCTTTTTGATCTAAACCTCATGGTTGCAGGCACCTCCAGCCAGGGGCAGAGGAAGGGGGGTGAGGTGGGGGCAGGCTGCACCACTGAGGGGGGTGACAAAATGCCAGGCGGCACTGACTGCGGGGCCTGCAGCACGCCCGAGCCATGGTTTCTCTTTGTAGACCAAACGGTCCACCCGCCACCTCCCCCTCAGCTGTAGGGCGGAGGCAGGCAGACTCCTCGGAGGCCTCGCAGAGTGTCCTGCCCCAGCTCATCCTGCCCCCCGGGTGGCTGGCCCGCCCCTGGGCACAGGGCATACACACTGCCCCAGACGCCCGATCAGCTTGCTCTACTGCTGCCTCCCGTGGCGACATGTTACAGACTCACATTATTCTAGTAAATTGTAAAATTTCCAGCTGCTTGTGGCCAAGTCTAGTTTCTTATAGTTTAGATGTGTGTGTGTTTTTTAAAGACTCTGAGTAGCTCTCATTCATTTATTTCAGTGAAATTTATGAAAATTTCCCAATGGATTTTGCCCTTTGAAAACAATTGGTGTGAATCATTTGATACTCCCAGAGCATTCATGAAATGAATTGAGGTGTGAACCATCTGGAAGTTTTAAGGCACTTTGAAAACTATTAGCAGCATTTATTCCTCTGCTACTAATGGGATTCTGCTGTTTTAGGTTTTCTGGCTAGCATGAATAAGAAAATGAACATAGCAAAAGAGATTTGGTCAACAAAGGTATATTCCGCAAGATATTTGTTAGTCTTTAAGATGTCACAAGAATCTTGGTCATACTGAAGGGTTTTTATAGAAAATAATATAATGGGACTCCTGGACTTGCAAAATTGCAACATAACTCTCTTAAAATCCATGAGCCAGAGTTAAGAGTCACAAGCACCAAAGAGGAATGTCAAAATAAAAATGTGAATTTTTTTGAAATTCAAATGTATGAATTTTAGAATTTTTAAAAAATCTGTAAAGCGTTCGGGGGCACCAGCTTCTGGGGACCAAGTACTTTTGGCCCCCCAATATTTTTTTTGGGGGGGTTGTCACCCCCATGTCCAAACAGTGCAGAGGCAAAGTGCAGCTCCAGTGGCTGGTTCCTTCCCCTCCTCCTCCTGCCAGAGGGGAAGGAGTGTTGAAGCAGCCTCTTGCTAGTGGCAGCGCCACAAGGAGGTGGAGGAGAAGCCACTGGCATTGAAGCCATGTGGCTATGCACCCCTGGCTCCTCTGTCGCACATGACATATCCCCCCAATTGCCCTCACAATCTGGTGCTAGTCACATTCTTGCCAATATTAAACACTTCCACTATGCAGCTTTACTCAGAGGTAAAGTACTCTGAGGTAAATTACTCTGAGGTGTATTAATCCCAGGAAAAATGTGCACAGATTGCAGCTTTGACGTCTCCTAAATTCAACGAGAGTGCATGGTTAATTCTCCAGCGGATATAAGTGGGAATCAAAAGTGCCTAGCTTTCTTTATTTCTCTTATGCATATCCCACTTTTTCTTTTTTTTACAAAGTACAGTAACACAAAATGGTTTACAGAAAAATCAAAACAAAAACAAAAATATAAAATTCAGTATAAAGCAGACAATTCACAGCAAAAGGCACAGGAATTTAAAAGAACAACAGAAAACAAAAAATCTGAATCCTAAAAAAGTTTACTTAAATAAAATGGTCTTTAAAAAAAAAGTTTGCAGTGAAGGGGCTAGATAGATTTCTTTTGGGAAGCTGATTCAAACCCCGTGTAACACAAAAGGTCCTCTCCTGGTTCCCACCTATTTTATTTCTCAGATGGTTTTGTACCGTAGGTCATGCCTACTGCTTCTTCCCTATGGCTCCCCCAATTCTAGGAGCATTCAAATTATAATATGATGTGTGAAGAGCTATTTCTGTTTGCCTGTCCTGGATTTCCAACTATTCAGGTTCAGTGGATGGTCTCAGGTTTTATGACAGTGGGAGAAAAACTTTCCCCTACATCAAGTGCGGGGAACTTTTGGCCCTCCAGATGTTGCTGACCTACAACTTGCATGATCTCTAGCCACTGGCTATGCTTGCTAGGGATTATGGGAGCTGCAATTCAGAAACATCTGGAGGGCCACAGGTTCCCCCCCATTCCTGCACTACACAACGCATAATGTTATATACCTCTACTGTTGCCCACCCACCCCAATTAAAAAATGGTATTTGCTGTCTGCACACTGAAGTGGTACAGTCTATAGCTATGTTATCATTCCCCCCTAGATAAGGCCTTGCTTTGGATCCTAAACTGATGAGTGACAGACTATAATAAAGTATATGATTCATACAGAAAGAATTGTGATACACTGTAGGAAGATAATACATAATTGATCAGGAATCAAGACACTTTCCCTACTACTGTAGTTCACGCCTCCCTAATACCTAAAATTTTATTAATCCACCCCTGCTTTTTAGCAGAGATCAGTCAAATGTAAAACACTGTCCATAAATAATTCACATTTGTAAATTAACTATGAAAGATTAATACACTGGGATATGTAACCGTTAGCCATTGTATTCTTTCTACCCATTTCTTCTTTGGCTGATGAGCTTAATTTTAGCATCTTGAACGCTTACGATGATGTGTTCTTCACCACAATAAGCAGCAATAGCTTATTATGAAGTATTGTATTTGTGTTCACCTTGTGGAATGCAAGGAATAAAAGGACCACATGCATGAGATTTTTGCTGTAGCTCTCTTGGGCATTTGAAATTTTCTTTCTCTTTTTTCCCTGGAGAGAACACCAAACAATTAAGGCAGCCAGAAGTGTCTGCTTGATGTAGGAGTAGCTTAGTATTCATCCAATGAAGCAGATTAAAATGTGTGAAAAGATAAACAGGAATTAGAGTTCTAGTATTCCCCCCTGGATTTTGAATGATTGGGTTAGAAGGCCTTCTCTAGTCTCCAGACCTTGCTCACCAAGGTATTTGGTAGATTCTAAAGTACGGATTTGTCTTATTATTTTTCCTTAGATATAGATGTAAAAGCTAAATGGGTTAAATGAAAACAAGTTATTCCTAGACAGTAGGCCAAAATACACATGTGTTGTGGGAAGAGTTAAAGCAAGTGTTGCCAACATGGCACCCACAGGTTCACATGTGCCCACAGTGGCCTTCCCGGGCATCCACAAGGTCCCCTTCCCTGCTGAAATTTGGCTTGAAAGAAGCATTGTATTGTTGCTAATATAATTGGTTGCCGCGTGTGCTTGGCTGCAGTGTGCGTGAGATGCCCAGTTTGCAAATGTGCCTGTAAACCTAAAAAAGTTGGCAACCTCTTGTTTGAGCAATAAAGCCCCCATATTGAAATCATCCATGTAGCATTGGTCACACTCTCTTCCTGTTAATATACTGTATAGGCAATGGAAACATCCCCAAATAGGAAACAATGCAGGATCAGTCTTTCTCGCCACTTTGGCAAAACATGGTGGTAGCTAAGGCACTTTCCTGGCCAAGCTGCCTAGAAGTGCTAGTTCTGAAGGTCCCACTGGCCCTTTCCCCAAGTGAGGCAAGACAGAGGGGCAAGACAGTGGAGGGAGAAGTGACGAGCCTCCATCACTGGATGGGCAGATGGATGGCCAAGCTAAAATTGAAGCAGAGGGGCACAGATTTGGCACACACTCACTGCCTGCCTGGGAAAAATGTGTGTTGGTCCACTTAATGGTTGGACCAACCCTGCTTGAGCTTCAAACTTTGAAGAATGCAAATTTCTAAATGCAACCACTACCACTTCCAGATTGCATCTCTTCTTCCTGTTGTAAAAAAAATGCAACCACCGAACTTGAATACAGGTATCTGTTCTAAAGAATGAATAATGCACTCTGGGTCAGATAACATTTAATTAACCTCAGTACATATACTCTAAACATAAATAAAGCCTTATTCCCAAATCCCTTTTGCCTCTCCTTTGGAATTTAAATCTGCAGAGCCGCTCTTCAACTATTATATGAAATGTTGCTTAGTGTTTGCCTCTGATTTTATTAAGAAGCACTCCATTACCATCAACTGAGTAATAGAGTGTTAGCAAAATGTTTCTACCATAATTCTTTTGTCCCCCCTTGTGCCCTGGAACTCAGAAGCCATATAATCTAATAGCAGCATAAGGGATTCTATGAACTCCCATTTAAAAGTGTTGGAAATGCAACGGCAGGGACCATTCAGTGTGTGATTTAAGGGATTAATTCTGTTATTGGTCTGGATGACAGCAGACTCTGATTGGCTGGAGCAGGCATCCCCAAACTTTGGCCCTCCAGATGTTTTGGACTACAATTCCCATCATCCCTGACCACTGGTCCTGTTAGCTAGGGATCATGGGAGTTGTAGGCCAAAACATCTGGAGGGCCACAGTTTGGGGATGCCTGGGCTGGAGTTTCCAGTCATTTGGGAGTTAGCTTTAAGTAAGGAAGGTGTGACAGTTGCAGGAGTCTGAGGGAAAAGTAGTTCTGAATGAGATTTACTCTGTCCTCATATCAGTTCAGTTCATTTTATTATGCATTTTTAGCACAGCAGGTTTAACTTTCCAATATAATAGAGCTACTTACAATAAAAAAATTAGGTAGTGTGAGGCAGCTGCCATTAGGTAGTGTGATGGTACAATGATATGTAACAAAAGAAATCCCCTGTGTTGCAAACACAGACAAACTTAAGCAATAACAGGCAACACGTGGCTAATAATGTTATAACAACACATATATAACCTGTATTATTTCACAATTCTTGAATAGTTATATATCCACCATATGTTCTCTATTCAAGAATTCTGAAATAATACAGGTTATATATATGTTGTTATAGCATTCTTATCCACGTGTTGCCTATTATTGCTTAAATTAGGTAGTATGAAGCAGCTATCTCAGGCTTTGGGTTGTCATGAAAGGGCAGCAAATTGTTACCTGTTTCATTATTACTGTAGTTTTACTGCTAGGGAGGGCGAAGGTGTTTGCGGGAATTTCTGCCTCAGATACCAAAATAACTTGCCTGCCCTTGGCTGCAATGCACCTTGATTCGGGGGAGCAGATGTCATTTGCTGTTCTGCCTCAGGCAGCAAAACATCTTGGGCTGGCCCTGTCTGAGGGAAAAATAAGAATTCTAATTTAGAGGAAAACACTTTAAACCCTCTCTCCTCCCGCCCCTATTTTCTCCCATAATTTGCATCTCTATCTGTACTGCTGCTGTGGTGGAAGAGTGAGAGAAAGAGAGAGAACTTTTGGATATGGTATCCACTCATATCCAACACAAAAGCTGCACAATTATTTTACTTTGCTTTCTAATTCCCATTTCTTTTGCAACAAGACATGATGCAAGCCTCCTCTCTTATTTAAAGATTATGAAACAAGCAGTAGAACCCATGTCTCAATTCTCCCATATTCAAGCTGTGATGATTCGGGAATAGGGCTCCTGATAAAACAAAGAACAGCAATTCCTCCATTGCACATGTTTTTGGATCCCATCCTATTCCTGTGACTGCAATTGCTTCAAACCGCTTTTAATATTGATTTTAAATGGTTGTAAGCCACCCTAGGACCTAAAGGTGAAGGGCAGGTAATAGATTGAAATAACAGTGGTAGTAGTAGTAGTAGTAGTAGTAGTAGTAGTAGTAGAAGCTTCCCCCAAAGGATCTTGGGAACTGTAGTTTATCTCTCACAAAACTATAACTCCCAGCAGCACCTGTAACAAACTAAGCTCTCAGGATTCTTTGGTGTGGGGGAAGTAATGTGCTTTCAATGGATGGGGTGTGCTCAGTCTGAAATTGGTGAAATTTGGGACAATCTTGCCAGGAGTTCCCACACAAGGTAGCCTTCTCCAGGAGGACAAAGCTTGCAAATCTGAGAAAGCAAGTACAAAATAAAGTGTCACAGAACTGTGAGTTCTATGGAGAGTACAAATTCCTTAGCTCATTCTGGCACCACAGGATGGGAATGGTAAATAGGTGGAGAATGGAGGTTAGTCCAGCTTTACTGCTTGCACTACCGCCTTCACTGGTTCTGATTTGAAAGAGAGGTAGAGCTGGGTATCATCCGCATACCGAAGAATTGATGCTTTTGAATTATGGTGCTGAAGGAGACTCTTGAGAGTCCCATGGACTGCAAAAAGATCAAACCTATCAATTCTGAAGGAAATCAGCCCCAAGTGCTCACTGGAAAGACAGTTCCTGAAGCCGAGACTCCAATGCTTTGGCCACCTCATGAGAAGAGAAGACTCCCTGGAAAAGACCCTGATGTTGGGAAAGATGGAAGGCACAAGGAGAAGGGGATGACAGAGGACGAGATGGTTGGACAGTGTTCTCGAAGCTACCAAAATGAGTCTGACCAAACTGCGGCAGTGGAAGACAGGGGTGCCTGGTGTGCTCTGGTCCATGGGATCACGAAGAGTCGGGCATGACTGAACGACTAAACAGCAACAACCGCATGTTAGAAAATTATTTATTTACTGTTGAGCAAGAAGCCTCTGAAATCATCGATCTAATGTAATTAGTTTATATTACAGATCTGAGTACTGACTCTTGACTATCTCAGCTTTCCAATGCCCACCCACTTGATTCCCAAATGACTATGCAGCTCTTTCTTTTTTGCTTACGCAAGCAACAGCAGCAGAACATTGAAGCATGATGGCTTTGTTTGCATTAGGACTGGGTTGGCTTAACAATGCTGTGAAATTTGCCCTCTGTAATCTGAACTGTGCCATGGGTCTGTTGTGCATCATTAGCACTAAAGTCCATTTAGTCGTGGGTCTGTACCACAGATGGGCGAGATGGTTGGTGTGATCACAGGGTTGGGAGTTTTCACAGTGTTAGAATCTGTGACAATACTGTACCAGGTTGCCCAATACTTGTCTTTGAGAAGGTACAACACATTCCTCCTGCTGCTTCTTGTTGGACACACACACACACACACACACACACACACGCAGTGTGCAGAAATATATAGCCTGATAAGGCTGGTGGTTGAAAGAATAAAATACTTACTCCTGACAAAACAGCCATCATGGTGTCATGAGGTTAAAGAAAAGGGCCCCAACACTAGGTCACACATAGAAAACTGACTGGAGAAGGAAGAAAAAGGAAATAAAAGCCTGAGAACACAACGTACAAGACAACACTTCTGACTTGACTTGCTCATTTTTCTAAGATCAGAGCAGGAGAGAATTTGTCTTGTTTGCCTTCCTTCTGATAGTTTCTGGGAAACACTTTTATTTTCCTTTAATTGTCTTTTCGTGTGCCACATTTCCCCCATCCCCGTTGGCACACAATCCATCTTGCGGTGGTGCCTTGCTTATGTCACACAGTGCTCCTAAATCGATAGCCTGCCTCTTTAAAATTCCTACAGTACAGCTGAGAGCCAGAAAGAATCCCCAGTGGGAATACTAGGAAAAAGGAGATTATTTCACAAACTGAGGTTCCCAAGGTCTGGCCCCAGGAGAACATTCTGGTTTAACAAGGAGGAGTTAATCGTACCATTTTTATGTATGTGAAAATTGCGACTTAATGAGCAGTATTTTCCTTAAGGGGAGGGGGGGATTCAGATTTCTTTTGATTAAATCATAAACAGCTCCCCCAGTACTTAAGGCAATCAAGTTCAAGTTCAAATGAGTCCTCCATTTTATCATTGGGATTTCAAAGCGTTGTTCATAGCATCCTTCCAGCCAATGCCTTATCTCAGCAGCTCTTGCAAAGGAAAGAGCTCCGACCTTAACTGTTCATTGCATACAGTTATGAGGTTGAGGGCGGGGTAGGGGAGAGAGAAGACTTTCCCATACTCTCTTTCAAGTCCTATCTTGACAAAACAACATGTTTTCCTAGCCAGGGGCGCTGCTGTGCTCCCACTTCCAGCCACATAGCTCCAGCTGTTCTCTAACAAATACAGCTGCAACACACTTCTTTCCTTCTGCAGCACCCTAATAAACCAAGAGTAAATTACTGAGTGACCTACTTACTGGGATTGTTTAAATAATCCTCAATGTGGCACTGTAATTTGATGTTTTCCACTGAAGGACAGAGGGATTTCACATGAAAACGTAAGCCACAAAAAGGCTGGGAATTAAAGTTAATAATAATAATAATAATAATAATAATAATAATAATAATAATAATGGTGGGAATGGACATAAAATAGCTGTTTGGTTGTTTTGATAAAGAAATAAAAGTTATAGTGTTTTGTTTTTGTTTTAAAGGCAGCGATTGGTTGGTGTATCATGTGGTGTGATTCCATTATCAAGTCCAATAAAGAAAACTGATTTGCAAGATTAATATAAAATCATTACATTGCATTGTCCCTTTGTGACACCATCATTTTTATGGGAGGCCTTCTATTTTCTTGCATTAGCTTCTACTTGTCTCAAATTGCAATGTGATACACACACCATACATTTAAAGCACATTACTCCCCCCCCCCCGCACCGCCTCATCAGAGAAAACCGAGAGCTTAGTTCAGGCATCCCCAAATTTGGCCCTCGGGATGTTTTTGGACTACAACTCCCACCATCCCTAGCTAACAAGACCAGTGATCAGGGATGTTGGGAACCCCAAAACATTTGGAGGCCCAAGTTTAGGGATGCCTGGCTTAGTTTTTTGTACAGGTGCTGGAAGTTATAGTTTTGTGAGGGATAAACTACAGTTCACTGGGTTTTCAGGAGTAACACAAAAGCTGTGGAGACTAGAGAAGTGAATGATCCCTAGAAAGTCGGGGTCCTGCCTCAAGGCTGTTACATGTGGCAGCTTATCTTCCTTAGTCCACTGTGGCTTTCGACTTCCCCTCATGGTCAGCTAAAAATCTGATTGTTCCTTTGTAGCTGTGGTTGTGCCTGCCCCACACCTAATGTTTTACGGTGCTAGCAGTGGGGCAGGCGGCCAGGGCTTGTGGAAAGTGGCCTCATGGGCCAAACTGGAAGCTGTGGCAAGCCACCCACCCCACCCCCAGTCCCATATAAACCTCTTGACTTTATTCAGTTGAGGATATGTCTAACTGTCTTTGATTGTCTTTTCTGTCATTTTTATTTATTACATTTATTAGTTGCCCCACAACCTAGGCTCTCTGGGTGACAAAACTATATAAAATCACAAATCCAATAAAATGCCAGCCAAATGACAGCACAAAAATCATGAAAACAATAAAAAGTACATTAGAGCAGAAATGAAAATGATTTTGGCCACAGTTGTGAGGTCTAATAACAGACCAGTGTGTATGTCTGGTTGGATTCATCTCCGCCTGTCCCGACTGCCCAGCCTTACCTGACCTCTAACTCTTCTCCCAACCTCCAGCTTCTCTCCACCTTGGTTGCCCCGGGCTAGCGACTATGTCTCTGTATGTGTTGTGATTCCTACATGGCCATGGTAATTGACTGAATCCTCATGAATTCTGACAGAAGGGGTGGCCTTGACCCAGTTCTGATGCCAGCCTGAGGTATGCACCTGCGTGCTTGCCACACGACAAAAGCATTATCCAGTCTTTCATTCAACAAGCAAGCCAATGCATTTCTTACAGATTTTGCTTTTCTGACGTGCCATTAAAAACTTCAGCCAGACCTGTGCGTTTTCACCAAGTGATCACAGTTCAATAACAATGCAAAGCACAGCGCAGAGCTCAGTTTTTGTTTCCTTGTTATTGCCTCATTCCCTAGATGGCTGCGTATCGTGCAGTGTTCTAGTCAGGGTGTGGCCCTAGTAAGCAGGAGACGAAGCTGGACGTATGCTGAGTGGAGGCCTATTTGCAGTCTGGCAACGGATGCAAGTCCAGGCCCTTGACTAAGCAAATAATGCCTCCCAACTTAGTGCTGGCACACTTCCACCAGTTAGTGTAATGTATTTTCAAGGCAGGGCTGCCCACCACCGTCATCAGCTCCTTCTACTCCCACTTCTGCACTATGAATATCCAAATCATACACAAAGGAAAGCTATGTCTGTGCTCATGGTCGCTACTATTTTAGTAATAAAAAACATGCAGCTGTTACCAACTGTGCCCTGTCCAGACATCAGTTCTTGGTGTGTTGCACTTTCCCAGCACCAGATCCACTATATTTTGTCCCTGGGAAAATGCATATCCTCTGATACTGTGTGTTGAGATCATCAAACAAGGTGGTTGTTTCCACGTCAGAGAACTTCACTGGAACCGCAGGTGACTTCCCACCCACCTCACGTCTGTGTTGCTCCCGTGGTAAAAGATGGCTGTTTGGGGCAGGTCTGCAAGTCGCAGCTGCAGAGTCAAGAGATGGGAAAGAAAAGGGAAAGTGTAGCAACCAATACCACCTGCACAGTCTGAAATCACAGTTTTGAATAAACTTGAGCTCACTGAAGCTTTTACTACGGTTGCTGAGTCTGAGATTTGATCTTTGTGTCAGATGTTCCATCTTCCCATCAACAACCAGGAGTTTCACAACACAACCAGCCCAGATGTGGTTTTGCAGCAGAACTGATTTGCTAATGAAACTGAGAACATGTTTAAAAGAGGATGCCCCATGGAGCAGTGGATTGGACAGGCCTTTCTCTGTGGCAGCACCCTGGTTGTGGAACTTTCCCCCTTTGGAAGTGTAGTTGTTCTCTCACGGTCATGACCTTCAGACATCAACTGAATATATATTTTGTTACAGGTAGGTAGCTGTGTTGGTCTGATGTAGTCGAAACAAAATTTAAAAAATCCTTCCAGCAGCACCTTAAAGACCAACTAAGTTTTTTATTTTGGTATGAGCTTTCGTGTGCATGGACACTTCTTCAGATACACTGAAATGGATATTGTTGCCCAGGCTTTTGAGATGTGAATGTTGATACAGAACTGAAGCAGCTCTGGATTTTCTAGTTGTCCATGTTGATGGCTTTAGCACAGTGCATGCTTAGATTGTAAACATTTTTATATGTGTTGTATTTTGTTATGTTGTATGACCTCCTGGGCTCTCACAGGAAGAAAGGCAGTGTAAAAAATAAAAGCAAGCAGGTAATTGTTGCATGTGAATGGTGAAATGTTACACAATCTGCTTGCCTAGCCCAATGCTTGTGGCATTAAAAAAACAACAACCCTTTTATAACAGATTTTATTTCATTTAGATACTCAGCATTTCTTTACTCTTCCAGCGCATGTGTGCTCTGCTGCACATCCAGAGCCATCTCCTTGCATGGGAGGAAGTAAATTCGAGTCCATAAAGTTTATACTGCAATGAATGTGTTAGTCTTTAAGGTGCTACATCTCTTCCTTATTAAAGTTATCCCTTTTTGACTTTTTGTTCTTTTATTTTATTTAGTTATTTAAAGGTTGTGTGCTTCAGCTCCCCCAGTACTGGAGCACAGATATATCCTGAATCTTTTTGAGAAGCAGAAAACAGCCATACAGCCACCCCCACTGCAAGATTGTACCACACCCCTTTAATTGCACAATGACTTCATCTCGTAGTGTTGCCTTTCGATAGGGACATCCGGAACTAGAATACATTCTGGGTAAGCTGTGTAAAATGCTTCAAGGAAACTTACCATGATTCTAACAGGAAATGGTTGTGACAGTAGAAATCACACCCACACACCCCATTCTGCAACAGCCTCATGCTGTCTGTTGTGACATAAGTCTGTCAACTATTTTAAAACTGCTTAGTTGACCATTACCTTTATAGTGAATTAACCCAAAAATCCTACACATATCTACTCAGAAGTACATGGGCACAGGATTGCAGCCTAATTCAATTAAATATAAATAACTCTGTACATTACCTAAACTTCAATATAGGTGTATTTCTGGAATACTGAAGAAGGTTAAAGGTAACTTACAAAATCTACTTCTCACTATTGGAAGGAAAGGCCACTTTTAATGTATTTGCTTTTATTATGAGAACTAAAAGAGTCTCACAATTGGCAATTGTGCCTTCAACTCTTTGGTGATTAAAAAAGTAAATCAATTATAACTTTTGTTTATTAATTTACCATTTAGAATGATAACAGGCTGAAGCACTAGCCATAATATAATACATTCTTTCTAGGTAAAGGACCACGTCCAGGGTGCCCCTATAAGGCACATAACACACCATATCTAATGCCACCCGTCCAATTGCAGTAACACAAGCAGAGAGAAGGTAACAGAAGCTGTGCATCAGTCTATATGGGCTTGACACACTGGTATGAGGTATTTAGGAACCTAAACATGTTATAAAGAGAACCTTGTGTTTGCTCTGATCTAATCACATGAGCGCAGCAGCCAAGTGATTTAATTTTGCAGTGGGAAGAAAGTAAGGAGTGTTTCCTACCTGAAGACAAGTTTGTTTTTAAACAACAGTCCTCTAGCTGGTGGCTGCAGGATGCAGACAGAACTTGTTGGCTAGGGAGGTCTATTTTTGTTTTGTTTTTAAGGATGCTGTTGACATTTTTTCTGTTTGTGAAAAAGACCTAAACCGAGTAGGTAAAACTGGCAGCCCCACCGTAGACCAATGACTGGGCGACAAGCCAAGATCAGAAACAGACTTTTCCTTGCATTTCTTGTGTTTCACAGAAACATCATTAAATTTAAGCATCAGTTCTGAGCTTTACAAAATAAGAGAGCGGGAGGCTGTCACTTCCATAGAGATTGTAGTCCAAATGCGAAAAGGGTTGTAAGAAAGCAAAGGTAGAAAGTGACAAGAACAGGATGTGGAACAGTATGGCTCTGTGATAAGAGTTATACTATTTCCTTTTGGAGAACCTCAGTTAACATGAATTGTTTCTACATCGCAGATCCAGCTGAAACCTTCCTTATCTCACATATGGGAATTTTCTCAACACTCAGACTAATCCTATAATATGTATTTAAAACAACAACAACCCCTCTAGTATATGGGATGGCTTACTTGTTTGAGCAATCAATACATATTTTACTAATCTCATTTTTCTGACATACCAACCATTTTAATTCCATTCTAATTCTTGTACTTACCATTCTAAATCAAAGGTGGGCAAATGCCAGGCTTGTGGATCTACTTAAAAACAACAACAACAACAACAACAACAACAACAACAACAACAACAACAACAACAACAACAACTTTAGAACATGGGCTCGTATGTTTTGGGTGTGATTCTGTGTTGAAATTCCTCCCAATGGCTGTAAATATTTCATTGGTTGTACCTACAAAAGAATAAAAATATATCTTGTTTTTAAAAAATAGCACAGAGGGAGTGGGACTATGTACACCACCCTCACCCACAATATCCCCACTGGCTTCACCCCTTACCACTTGCTAAGAATTCCTGAATGCGGCTACTGAATACTGCCTTTCAGTCAAACCCTTCTGTGGTACAAGAATTCATATAATGTTCTGGTCCAATGACAGATCCCATGGAGAAAGCAGTGAGGCCGGTCAAAGGCTGCCAGACCATGGATAACTCCAGAACCTCCAAGTGTCTCTATTTTCCAGGGACATCCCTGGTTTAAAGAAGCCATCCAGTTTCTGATTTGATACTGGAATGCCCAGTTTTTCCTTAGGATGTCCCTATTTTCATAGGAAAAATGTTGGAGGGTATGGAGTTATCCAACCCCTGAGGTGTCTGAAGGCAATCCTGTATAGGGAAGTTTTGTTAATGTTTAATGTGTTAATGTTTAATGTTTTATTATGTTTTTATATATGTTGGAAGCTGCCCAGAGTGTTGGGGCAACCCCAGTAAGATGTGTGGGTTATAGTAAAATTATCATTATGGAACGGGACGTCCCTATTTTCATTGGGAAAATGTTGGAGAGTATGTAACTCTGAGTGAGCAGCCTGCTCCATCAAAGGGTGGGAACTGACTGAGGCCTTTTAAGGCTTTATCTCCAGGCAACCTCCTCCAGGCTCCCCCCGCCCACTTGTAGAGAACTTCAGGGCCTTAAAGGGCCAGCTCTCTGGCCTGAAGTCAGGCACTCCAGCTACATTCCATTGCCTTTCTCCAGGTGGGCTTCCACCAGACTGATGAGTGGTTCCTTGGGCTGATGATCTGGTTCCTTGTGCTTAGGGGAAAGGGCCCATGTGGGTCTGGGCTCTGGTCCTATAGGCTGGGGTAGTCTGGGAGGTTCCTCTGGGGGCTCCTGTCCAACACAATGGTCTCTTATCCATAGCTGCCAAGTTTTCCCTTTTCAGCATAAGGGAATTTCCCTTAAAAAAAGGGATAACTTGGCAGCTATGCTCTTATCTTCAGCAGTCAGCTTTGAGCCCTGAATCTGATCCAGCAACTCATGTGGTGCTCCTGCAGCTTCCGACTCTGTGTCCAGATAACTGGTAAATTCAGGGCCCATGACAATTCATCTCTGAGGAGAAGGAGAGTGCATATGTAGGTGTGAGTAACTTGCCTCACTCAATTCTCTCCTGCTCCCATGCATAGCATTAATTTCCAAGACTTTCTTCTCTTTTCTTACAGAGATGACATCATAGGCCATGGCAAGGCGCCTGCTGGGACTTTTCATGGACAAGAAACTTATTCTGCACAGAGAAGGAATTTTAAAACAATCAAAATCCCGAGGAAGTGGAATTAGGAAGGTCCTAGCCTACTTCTAAATTAATCAGGATATCCTCCCCATGAAAGGTCACAGGCTCTAGTGAAATAGTGTTTTCCTCATGAGTTACTCTGAAAACATTTCTGTAGATTTGATGTTCCAAGCTCCCAAAGGAAACTGCAAAAACTAACTGTGGTCCAGCTCTGATGTACATAGTTAGGGCAAACAAGATGTTTCCTGGTATGGTTCCTCTGGGTACATCGAAGCAAAAGGAATGGATGATCCATTCAAGAAGACCACCTCACTGCTATATAGAGATGGATGAATACTCCCGTGGCTGTCCTCAGGCTGACCTAGAAATGAACTGATCTCTCAAAAGTGGAAACAAATTGGCTCATATCCCAATTGAATGCAAGGAGCTCATGAAATGAAAAGGCATTATCTGCTCCAGACTGACACCATTTTAGGTTTAGGGAATGTAAAGGTAAAGGTAAAGGGACCCCTGACCATTAGGTCCAGTTGTGACCAACTCTGGGGTTGCGGCGCTCATCTCGCATTATTGGCCGAGGGAGGCGGTGTAAAGTTTCCAGGTCATGTGGCCAGCATGAGAAAGCCGCTTCTGGCGAACCAGAGCAGCACACGGAAACACCATTTACCTTCCCGCTGTAGCGGTCCCTATTTATCTACTTGCACTTTGAGGTGCTTTCGAACTGCTAGGTTGGCAGGAGCTGGGACCGAGCAACAGGAGCTCACCCCATGTGAACCGCCGACATTCTGATCAGCAAGCCCTAGGCTCTGTGGTTTAACCCACAGCGCCACCTGCGTCCCCTTAGGGAACATTAGGGAATGTAGGTTTGCACAATTAAAGTGGATTAAAGCACTCTGGTGCAGCAAATCCACTTGTGCTTTTTGTTTGTTTTGTTTTTTTAAAGATGTTTTGCGATTAGGATGAAAGGATGATATATAACTTCTGCATACACAATTCAGGATGAAATCAAGATGAATGCTCATTGTTGTATAACTTCCACACCAGCAAATCAGAGGGAAAGCTCAATAAAGATCAGGCGTCCTATGTATAGCCTCCGTGTAAGTTCTGTGCAAGCAAATCAGAATGAATGTGCAATAAACAGCTCATCTGGAGAAGTCCACAAGCTCTGCTGCTGATGCTTTGTCAATAAGGAAAGGAAAGGGGGTGATTGGCAAGCAAGTCTTCCAATGTCATCTCTTCTTTCAGGCAGTCATTTCCTTGCCACTTTTTCATTATGAGGCACTGGCTGCTACACCAGGGGGTCCGTCTCCTGCTTCAGTGAAGGGAAATGCACACTGCTTTTCATTCCCTTTTGTGTTTCTTGTCACATCAGCCCACACAGGCTGATAAGAGATATAGGAACCATGGTTTGGGCGTGTCCACATCTGAGCATTATTTAGCTATTAATCCACTCCCTCCACATTCAGATTAAATCGGAGTAGCCCACACCCGCACGTATTTGTATATGAGAATCAACTTCACTCCCCCCCCCCCGGCCGATTTCAAAGAGAAGAAGATTCAAGGAAAGGAGGCATGGAGGCATGGCTATCCTTTCGTTCCTCACCAAAGAGAAAGCTATGGGTAGTATCAACAAGGAGACTTAGGATGTGTTGAGCAATTTTCTGTTTACATTCCTGGTCTCTGGCAGTTACCTGAATCCTCAATGTGTGTGTATGGGGCCCCTATGTACCATCAACTGTACAGATGGACAGACTTTTGGTCCAATTAAACATCCCATGAATTTTCCTTAAGAGATTGCTTGCCAGCAACATTATTTCCTTTCCACTGAAATAGATGGGCTTTCAGTGCATCTTTAGGGTGGTCTGGCTGAAATGGAAAGAGAACTTGGTGGCAGCGTAATGGGTGAGGAGGGAGTGGAGGATGTGGATTTACTATGAATGCCTGAGAGCTTTTACATTTCAAAACAACATTTTTTCTGAACTGAGCCCTCATCACAAACAATATCTAAGTCAAAGGTTGAGTTCATGTATTTAGCAACTTGCATTATGGAGAGTAACTTGAAGGAAGCAACAAAAGGGTAGACTAGTGTACTGAGTGGTTTCTACAGTTTTAATTTGCTATCAATGGAAAGAGTAACAGTGCTTAGAATAATTCTTTTCTTTTTTAAAAAATCAAAGCATCTGGAAAGAAAAACTATGATCACCATATGTTCTAGGTGCGTTAACGATGAGCACTGGAAGCTAGCGGCTTGTGTGCCAGGTGAGGGGCGGCAGCCTAGGAGGCATAAAGTCTCACCAGAGTCATACCTAGGCTCCCTTGCACCTTTGGCAAAGAGATGTATTGGTGGAGCTCCAGTCCCTTGTGTCCTTGGCAATCACAGCTCTCTTCCTCCTTCTTTTTTGAGCCCCACTGGGCCTGGGCCCTTGGAAGGGGTCAACCTAGCCAATCCCTAGGCATGCCTCTGACTATAACTCTAAGCAGGGGTGCCAACTTGAATGAAAGCTCTGCCCTGCATAATCAATCACACACCATTTGTAAATGGCAAAGCCCATCAATTTTGTGAGGTCTCCAGCCCTCTCAAGTATTTTATTGGGGGAGCCAAAGGGACCTCGGCCCCTAGGAGTTGGCTCCTATAACTCAAAGGAAGGCAAAGGGGTCGAGCCCTCAGAAGGCTGCCAAGATGGTCTTCAATAGGCAGTTCAAAATACACAAATTCTTGTACGCTTCAAACCACTTTTTAAACCTCAGGTTTTTATATGTGTGTTGTTGTTGTTTTGCCAAACACAATGTTACCTCCAATGCTACATTTGTAAAATATATACAGGTACAGTAAAAAAAAAATTAAAAGTCAACATGCAAACAGCAACAGTAACCCATAGGCTGAGGCAGTAGAGCAGTTAGATCATTTCAGACTCTGGACTTAAGCCTCCTTTCCCTTCAGGTGGTAATGCCCCCCTCTGCCTCTTTAGATGGTGAAATGTATTATATCAGTTACTTCAAAATGTGGTAAGCTAGTCTTGCCTTATTTGGGGGTTTCATGGTCATTCTGCTGAGTGGGGCTCTGGATTTCTGTCCAGAGTCTGTCCTGACTAGGCTGGAAAACAGAAATTGCATCCTTACTTTGGGCTTTCAGGCATCTCTTGAAGATGTTATTTAAATTTTCCTTGAGTAGCCAGTCATTTTAAATACTGTTTTGGTGAGACGTTTGGGTGTGGCTGCCAAGTTGTATTGCTTGTCTCTGTGGTGTCATAGAATTAGCCACTAGGTGGCTGTGATGTCTGTACAACCACACTTCAAGCTGCACAAATGGTCACAATGAGCCCATAAACTGACAGAGAGGGAATGGCATTTCCCCCACCATTTTATTTTTCTGTTGGGTAATTGCAATTTCCATGCAACATAAATTCTTCCTTGAGAGAATATGTCTCCCTTTTTCCATGACAGCTGAGTAACATCACACTTTTTATGATGCAAAATTACAATAGTTTGGGAATGCTAAGGCTTTGTTTAAACTATGCATTTTGTTTATCATGCAAAATTACAATATTGTAGCTTGGGAATGCTAAGGCTTTGTTTGGAGACGCTGGTGGCGCTGTGGTCTAAACCACAGAGCATAGGGCTTGTCGATCGGAAGGTTGGCTGTTTGAATCCCCATGACGGGGTGAGCTCCAGTTGCTCAGTCCCTGCTCCTCCCCACCTAGCAGTTCAAAAGCACATCAGGTGCAAGTAGATAAGGTAAATGGCGTTTCTGTGCGCTGCTCTGGTTCGCCAGAAGCAGCTTAGTCATGCTGGCCACATGACCTGGAAACTGTCTGTGGACAAACGTCGGCTCCCTCGGCCTATAGAGCAAGATGAGCACCGCAACCCCAGAGTCGTCCGTGATTGGACCTAATGGTCAGGGGTACCTTTACCTTTTAATGCTTTGTTTAGCTAGTTTCTACCCAAATGTTCACTTAGGAATGCTGTAATTTAAACTCAGACAGAAAGAAGGCCACTTTGTCCAGAAACCCAAATCAAATGTGCACAAAAGCCAAACACTCTGAATACAATTTTAATTCAAGTACCAAAAAAACAGCCCAAAATGGAACCTGCGATTGTGGTAAAAATGTAACAACAGATGGGTGAACAATTGGCAACTCGCTGCTTAATAGTTCCCCAAATCCTGCCACTGGAGGGGAGCTGTCTAACCCTGCTTAATGGTAAGACTGACTCTGACGTAGTACTGATCTAAACTCCCTGCAGCTAAGTCCAACTAAAATATTTACCTCTCTGTCCGTCCGTCTGTCCCGTCTCTAAATTATAATGGAAACAGTGGTTCCAAACTGTTTCTTTGCCCCCTCCCCCTAGCTAAAGAGTGTCACCTCCCCAAAAGCTGGAGAAAGCCTTCCAGCCTTCAAGGAACATTACTGTTCTTTTGTTAAACTCCCTGGCTGGTTGCCCATTGACAGTAATGTAAGCAGTCTAAACTCGTAACAGTGCTCAGGCCGATTCTGCTTAGCTTATATGATATTGAATCAGAAGACTTGAGCCAACGGAAGTGTGGCTGTAGGCCAGGAACGAGTTACAGAAAGGCAGCCTGTCAGGTCTGACTCTTGTGGACACCAGTTTCTTTTTTCTTTTTTGCTGGCATTTAGATACTAGTAAGCTGGAGGGGATACAGAACTGACACAGTAGATCTAGTACAGTACTTAGGTTGCAGTGAAATATTTCACATGCATTCAAGATCTCCATTGTCTACAGGGAAGGAGAATAGCGAGGTTCGTAGGGAGCTGTTTTACAAACAAACCACTGACACGTGTTTTATTTTAAAAAAAACTGTTCACAGAATGAGCGAGAGCATGTTACTCCATTCACAAAGGTGAAAACGTAATTCATTCCAGTTTTACTTTCCCATGCTCTGATTTTCTACATTGCTTTGAGCAACTGTAATTGGGGGAAAATGTCTAGTTATGACCAGTTTCCAGGGCAGCTCCATAAAGACTAGCTTAGAAAAGCAAAGGGGTGACAAATTAACAAAACAGAGTATAATTAGGAAAGCAAGGATTTAAATGCTTATATGCTTCAAATGTTATACAGTATTGGAAATCTGAGATACTATGATTGAAACTGGAGGAGCGTCTACTTCCCCTTGGAATCATACCTGCTAATTTCTCAGGCCCTCTCTGCATACAAGACACCATTGTTTCTGATGTGATTGAGTATTGTTCTGTTTCTGAATGCCCTATCAGCTGCTTAGTACAGTATTTGTATCTGCTCCAGGACGGGTTTAGGTTATGAACTGCACACTTAGCATTCCACGATGGGGTTTGTTCTCTTTAATTCTTTTTTTTTTTGCCTCAACTGACACGTCACATGCATGTAAATTTTGCCTTTTCTGTATGGGATGCATAAATTCATGTGGTGGAGAAAAAGTGCATTTATATGTTTTGAAAATGACTAAGTCCATATTTTTTTTTTACCCCTTAGCTACATTAAGATTACATTACTTCCAGTTGCTATGAGAAGGAGACAGGAAAAGGAAAACTAGCTGAAGTACCTCTCAGCAGAGGAGATAAGCTATCTGGCCCAGGCACCTGGGCTCAGAGCCTAACTCCCACACCAGTAGCTCCATCCATAGGGGCCATGTATAAGGCACAGAGCTGGTATCAACTTTGCCTGCAATCAAATTCTTCATGCTACAGGAATGAGTCTGAGGTGTTGTGACAACAGTGAAATGTTTCCTTGCATGGACCAGTTTTCTAGTCACTACCCAGTACTGCTGCCGCAGTGGCTATTGCCCTGATTGGTAGAAAGAGCTGCTCTTCCTCCTCCTCCTCCTCTTCCTCTTCTTCATGTGTATAATTATTCATAGTGTAGTGTAACCAGGAGGGGTTAGGAAGCCACTGCAAAATGGGAACAATTAAAGGTTGTCATGAGGAAGGGAAGGGAGGAAAGAAGAAGATGGTAAAATATTTGGAATGTGATAATGATCTTTCAGCTAGGATTTTGACTTGATGAATTACTGGACTGTTTGAATATACTGTAGCATGTATTACGTATTCAGTCATGACTGAGCAAAGGAGATGCTCAATGACTAGAGTAATACCATTTTCCTAAGGCATTACCTAAAGCAGGGCAGACATGGCAGTGAATAGCAAGCAAAAAATCCATTGGCCTATGACTTCATAGGTCAACACTGGGGGACATCAAAGGCTTCGTTTTAACACCAATGCAGTCCGACTCCTTCTGAAACTGTACAGCATACACTGTGTGTGTGTGTGTGTGTGTGTGTGTGTGTGTGTGTATACGAGCAGATATGTATGATCACACATACACTGAATGGATCAGTTTAAAAAGAGTCAGAGATAACAAGGGAAGTGGTATCTGTATTGCTTATTAGCTAGACAACCCCCACACTTCTGCCAGAAACAATGCAGCATCCAAATGATTTGTGACAGCTCAACCATAGCCAATAATTACTGCAAGCAGTTGCCTGACAGAGGACTAAAGGGCATTGGAGGGATTGCACCTGTAGGAAGTGTTGTGATTAATTACCTTCAGTTTAGCTAGCATCAGTCCAGGCCCCTTATGAACAGTGGGGAAGGAAAGCACAATTTCAATCAAGTTGTTTTGGCTATTCTGGCAACAAAACAGCTTCGATGTGTTTCACTAGGTAAGAACACAGTGTAAGCGGAAATTATTTCCTCTTTTGTTTTAGCCATCGTGAGGTAGAGTGGTTAGAGGACCAGACTAGGACTTAGGAAACCAGAGTTCAACCCTCAATTAGCCAGAAAACCTGGGCCAATCATAGGGTTGTTGTGAAGATAGAACACATGAAAATGAATGACTTTTTGAGCTCCATGGAGGAAAGGTGGGATATAACTGTATTAAATGGTTCATGTTATTGTAGCCCTCAGTTCTTCTCTGATGCTCAGAGCAGCTAACAACAATAATATAAACAGAAAAATAAGAGAAGGATAAGAATTAAAAGAAAAACAGCAACATATATTGCTTGTGGGCTTCCCACACACATTTGGAGTTGGACACTGTGAAATAAAATCCTGGACTAAACAGACCTTTGAGCTGATCAAACAAGGCATCTCTTCTATTATGTACTCAAGACAGCACTGTCATGGAAATGACTTCTCACCTGCTCTACACTCAAGCTCTGTCTTGATGGCAGCAGATATACTGAAGAAACACAACCAATTCTTTACATTTCTTAAAAGTCCTTGGCAGCTATATTGCCTGAAACGCCATCTGGGATTTTATCATTGAATACAGCTGTGAGCGCCAACAAAGGAGGATGCATCCATGTAATGAACATATTGTTATGAGTTGAAGGAGGGAGTAAGATGTATGTCTGAGCCCCCTTCTAATTCCTGGATCCAGCATAGATTCAATTCCTGGAATAGCCAGGCTAGCTTCCTGGTGAGGTAATAGCCTAAGTATGGACCATTAAAGTAACCAAGGAAGTGGCTCTGTGCACATGGGAGTTAGAAAGACAAAAGGGCAGAGTTGGGAGTTGCAAGGCTGCAGGCTGAGCAGCTGGGAAACAGAACCATGCTTGATTTCTGATGGAATCCAAGGCTGTGGCTATGGGAGAAGCAAGACCCTCTTTGGGTGTTAATGTTGTGAACCTCACTCCATTGTAGGCTTGGGTTGTATATATGTGCAAATAAACCATATATCACAAAGACATCACAGTCTGCACTGTCCCTCATTCTGAGGAAACTGAACCCCATATAAGCACCTGGAACCCCTGGAATTTTGCACCATTCAGAGATTGGGGTGGTGTGCATGCTATAATCATTCTGTCATGATAAGAGCTGGGTGGCTAAACTACAGAATGGTGCAACGATATAATTCACAAGCATGCAAAGGAACACAAATGGCACAGGGACAACAGCTTGAGGAGCACTCACCTTGATGTCTAGATTCAGTAATATTTCACTGATAATTCTTGAATATATATGGTTGTTCACTCTGATCTAAGGGCCTTTATAAACCTGCCTAACTGAGTGCTTCTTTTGCATGAGCACATCTGAATTTTACACTCCTGCAAATCCATCTTTTCCTCTGTAGCAGAGTGAGAACTGACAAGGGACCAAAAATAATTGCAGACCCATCCAGCAAAGACTGTGTGTAGCAGAGACAGAGGCCTGGGGCTCCTCTGCCATAATTAAGAGGCACATGCAATATGCTGTTTTAATTGCTGCATGCACTAAAAGTATAGTGGAAAGGGGAGTGGGGCTGGAGCCAGTATTCTGTGTTTATTGCAACACCCAGGCTGGGAACAGCTTGCATGCCATCCTCCCAGCACACTTGATTCTATCTCTCATCAGCATGATTAAGCATAAGTAATGTCAAGCTGTTCAGTGCCGAGGCAAAATAAAATAAATAGAGACATATTATAGGAGGACACTGCCAAAACATTTTTCCATATATTTTCCGCTTAGGGTGTTCTCAGTTAAAATATGTACATATATAGGCCATCTTTTCCATCCATAGTTGTTGACAGACTGTCGGCATGTGGTTAAATTTCACATCAGACTTGACTAATATTTATCTACCCCATAAAAGGCGCTCAGAGGGCAACATCAGGTCTTTCAGCAGCGAGGTGGACCTGTAGCTGGACACCTCCATTTCTCTGACTGGGCTTTTCATTCTGAAGCATGAATTTGGGTCATTCCACTTTGGACTGATTTTCGCAGACATTCAGTGGCAACAGCTTCATACCTGGTCAGGTGAATCAAATCTAGTGGAGCACAAATCTCCCAGGCAAAGTAGTTTAATATTTGCCATGGTTCAGCTTCTAAGATGAGCATAGCTGCCAAGTTATCCCTTTTTTACAGGGATTTTCCCTTATGCTGAATAGGCTTCCTCGCGAGAAAAGGGAAAACTTGGCAGCTATGAAGATGAGGAATGGCAGATTCATGATCCTGCTTGGGTGCCCTTTCTCCAAATTGGAGATGTGAAGGTTCTGGTTCTGGTAAGAGAAAGGCACACAACTGGAGTCCCCCTCCTCATTCACTGTATCTCACGTCCAAATACTCAGGAGTGTATACATTTTATATTTATAGAGGCATTTCTTTCAACTGCCTCTTTTCTGGGCAATCAGATCTCTCTACTACTTGGCTAATCCTAATCCAAAAGTACAGCTATGGCATGTGTCTCTAAGCAGAAAAAATGTGACAGGTTGGGCCTAAAAGTCAGCCCTAGTAGGAAAGCTCTTGCTCCATCTGTTGCTAAGAGGCCTGTCCAGAACAACCACTATAGCAGATAGGGAAGGAGTTAGAGCTGCTTCAGAAACAACCTTATGTGGTAGGATTAGCATATCAGAATCATACACTGAGCTGTTTCCCTGAAGGCCAGAGAAGAAACAGGGTTTATTTCCTAATTTGAGGAGCTGTTTGTTTGTTTGTTGTTGTTGTTTAGTTGTGTCCGACTCTTCGTGACCCCATAGACCAGAGCACGCCAGGCACTCCTGTCTTCCACTGCCTCCCGCAGTTTGGTCAAACTCATGTTCGTAGCTTCGAGAACACTGTTTGTTTACCGTAGTTTAGTTTAGTATTTTTTGTGACCTTGTTAGAGAGAGTGAACAAGCAAGCAACAGTGAGTCTCTTTCCATAATAAATATCTGTTTTTCACTTAATCATTTTGCTTTTGCAATGGTGGATGTGTTGCAACAAACTCTGGAATAAGCATTTCCCTACATTCATTCATTTAAAAAAGCATTAAAAGCTGCAACAGCTGCTGGATGAGGCAGGGCAGGTGAGGCAAGCTCTAACAGGGGCTATAGCTTGAACGCACAATCATTTTTTGTCTATTGGCTGGAATACTTTTTTCTTTTAATTTAGGGGGGAAATGTTTTGGATAATGAATCGTTAAACTTATATTTGGGAGAAGAAAAACTATACAACTGGAAGCAAGTATTCATCATGTTTGAAATATGTTTTGTGTTTAGTTTTCTTGCTATGGATGTGTACGTGTAAACCAGTGGTTTTCAACCAGTGTGCCGTGACACCCTGGGGTGCCTTGAATGATGGTCAGGGGTGCTGCAGCGATCACTGGCCTCTGTCCCTCTTTCCTTCCCTCCCTCTGGAGCTGGCCAGGAGGTGCTTCCCAGGCCTCTGTAGGGCAGTGTGAGGAGGCACCTCTCCTTGGTGTGGGGGTGAGGAGCTCAGAGACCAGGGACAGCAGCAGCGACTGCCTGGACTCCCAAGGAGAGGGGAGAGGGAGGGTGTTTGAAAAAGGGTGAGAGGCTGGCAGCTCTGCAGGCAAGGGGTGACATAAGTGGGCTCCTGAGCCCCACAGGGGTGCCACAGAAATAATGTAGTTGATCAAGGGATTCATGGATTCAAAAAGGTTGAAAACCTCTGGTGTAAATTGTAGTGACGTGGGGTTCGTGATTTCAGCTCTCTTGACATAATACGCTGGAGACAGTTCTCTGGTAACACTTCTTTATTAAAGCAAACAAGACTAAACTCTGAGGAGAGGAAGGCTACATTTATAAGGACGGGGGACTAGCTAGAAAGGGATACATTTTGGAGGGAACAATATCAGGCAATCACAGTGCTGCCTTTTGGAGGGAACCAATAAGACAGAGGATCCAAATACAGCAGCTTAAATGAACCAATAGTAGCTGTACCTTCAGGAACCAAAAGGCAGTTACTTTACCCTAATGCAAATACAGATAATAGTAATACAGATATAAAATCCTTTGACTCAATACACAACATAAATAATACCTGAATTCAGGAACTTATGCCATGTGGTATGGCTTAATTTCACATTAAGAGGTATGGAGTCACTCTTGTCTGACAATCATATTTGGGCTCTTTATAGGAAAGCTCTTTCCCTGTCCATCAATGTGCAGAGAATAATTGACTTTTTAGGGAGAGAGGAGACAATGGCACCCTATACATGTTCAATGACACACTTTCCTAAGTCAGTGCCATACAAGTCCTGTTGTGATGGTAAAAAAAGGTTTTAAAAAATTGCAGCCCTACCAAGTCAAAATGTTAGCAAGCTTCACAGAGTCCTTAGCTGCAGGTCTTTGTGGGGAGAGCCTCACAGAAAACCTCTAGTAAGTCTAGTTGCTAACAGGGCACCAAACAAGAATCAGAGTGGCATTTTATTCAGATGGTGGAAACAGATTGCTTTCAATCTTAAAAAGTCTATGGAGGCAAATGTAAATTGTGTTTCCTGAAGCCGTTTGCAGCATTATGTACCGCATGATTCCATGCAGCTTTCACGTGGGTGTTTAACTCTTGTCACTACATATTAGTCCCATCCAAGCACTTGTGAGACAGAGAGGTTGCTCAAACTCGAAATAAAGGAAAAAGAGGAATTGGTGGCAATACATCCAGCAAAGCTCATCAGAGCTTAGCTCTGGAAACTGTTCTCTCATACAAATGCTTAGTCCTGTAACAGGTAAAGTAATGAGAATGTGCCTTGGAGCATGAGTTGCCTTTCTCTTGTCGTTGAGAATCACAGTCACCAGCATCACCTGCTCAGGAATTATGGGTAACGGTTTTCAGAACAGCATAGGGCCTGATTTCCAGACAGGCCTGAGGCCTGGCACCTTTCATTTGGAAAATTAAACTCTGAAACTAACCCAGAAACATCTGGTTCTCTTCTTAGACCTCCTCAGACCTAGCTGTAATTTTTTGAGAAAGTGCACATTGCAAGATCTGCTCATGGAGCATAATCAAGTGCCCAAGATAGGCTCGCGTGGTCCACAATTTTATACATCCAACATGAATTGGCAGTTACATACTTTCCTTCCCTACAAGTCCACTGCAGCAGCATTCTCACTGAATAGCCCAGGGGATGTGAGCCTAGTTTCTTTGGGGCCATGCAGGGGCGTCGCTACAGGGGGGCGGGCCGCCCCGGGCACCGCCCTGGAGGGGGTGACAGACACTCACCGGGGCCCCGCCCCGCGATTGGTGACTGAGGCAACGGCTGGCTTGTGCTTGCTCTCTCGCTCTGCCGCTGCCGGCTCACGCTTTCCTTTCTTTTCTGGGTGGGGTGGGCCATAGCTGCCAAGTTTTCCCTTTTCTCGCGAGGAAGCCTATTCAGCATAAGGGAATTTCCCTTAAAAAGGGAGAACTTGGCAGCTATGGGGTGGGCCCTGGGGGTGGAGCCGTACGTGGAGGCGAGGGGCAGGCCAGCGGCTCTGCCCAGGGCCCACCCCAGCCGGAAAAAAACAAGCCAGCTGCCGCCGCACACCGAGCAAGGTTTTTGCCAGGTGGTGGGCCGGGCTCAGCTTGCTCCCTCCCTCAGCCAATGCACACTCTCCTTGGATGGAGTCGAGGGGCGGGCCAGCGAGGGGCGTCACAAGTGTCGCCTCGCTGGCCCGCCCCTCAACTCCACCCAGGGAGAGCGTGTGCCGCAGCAGGAAAGGAAAGTGTGTGCCGGCCGAGGAAGCAAGCTGGTCCCGGCAGCCGCCCAGCAAAAACATTGCTAGGCGCTGCAGGGCTTGGCTTGCTCAGCCAATGCATGCTCTCTCTTATTGCTGCAGTGCCCGCCAGGGCGGAGTCGAGGGGCGGGCCAGCGAGGCGGCATCACGCCTGCACGTCATGACGCGTTTGCCGCCCCGGGTGACGGAGTGGCTAGCAACGCCCCTGGTGCCACGTCTCAGATCTCCTATAATTAGCACTGCTATAATTATATATAATAAAATTTTGGTTTCATTTGCCTTTTCCGTGCTGAAATGTCAGAACCTTGGCTTGACCATGGCTTGCCCCCCCCCCCAAGTTTTGATCTTGGGTACGCCCCTGCAATACTTTCCTTCCCTACAAGTCCACTGCAGCAGCATTCTCACTGAATAGCCCAGGGGGTGTGAGCCTAGTTTCTTTGGTGCCATGTCTCAGATCTCCTGTGCTTTCCCTCACTTTTTAAAGACCCAGGCCACATTCACCTCATTCATTTAAAGCAATCACTGGAACTCTGGGAACTTTAGCATAGCTGCCAAGTTCTCCCTTTTTTAAAGGGAAATTCCCTTATGCTGAATAGGCTTCCTCGTGAGAAAAGGGAAAACTTGGCAGCTATGAACTTTAGGAAGGGAATAGGGGTCTCCTAACAACTCTCAGCACTCTTAACAAACTACAGCGCCCATAATTTTTGGGGGAAACCATGACTGGCTAAAGTGGTACCATAGTGTGTTAGATGTGCTGTGAATGTAGCCTTACTGTTGTTTTTATTTACTTTGCTTATAGAGAAGCTGGGCAGCTACCTGCCATCCTAATATGGCCAGAGACATCTGTTCAGGTAAGTGAGCATAGGCAAATTTTATGCAAATCTGTGCCATGATTCCTGTGCTTCAAATCCTGTAAGTACTTAGCAATGCCCTTGGCTGGAACTGAGGGTGACCAATCTCCCCACTGTTGTGTCGGTGAAAATAATTCCAGACTTTGATTAATGGGGAGCAGAGTTGGCGTGGGATGATGATGAACATGTGAGGGGAGCTGTATTGGGGGGAGCAGCTGCTGCACACATCTGCAGTGCTAATCCCCCTCCCATTGTGACCCTCCTGTTCTTTATCTTCGTCCTCCAGAAGAGAAAGTGTTGGGTAGAGCATCATGTACAGATAGAAACATAGGAATATGCCTTATACTGAGCCAGACCACCAGTCCACCGAGTCAGTATTGTCTACAGCAGGCATCCCCAAACTTGGCCCTCCAGCTGTTTTGTGACTACAATTCCCATCATCCCTGACCACTGGTCCTGTTAGCTAGGGATGATGGGAGCTGTAGTCACAAAACAGCTGGAGTGCCGAGTTTGGGGGTGCTTGGTCGACTCTACAGTGACTAACAGTGGCTTTCTGGGGTTTGAGGCAGAAGTCTTTCCTAGCTCCATCTGGAGATACCGAGGATTGGAACCTTCTGCATGCAAAGTAGATGCTCTGCCACTGACCTTTCCCCCATACAGATGCTATAGACCTAGTTACAGGTAGGTAGCCATGTTGGTCTGATGTAGTCGAAACAAAATAGGTAAAAAAAATTCCTTCCAGCAGCACACTTAGTTGGGTGCTGCTGGAAGGAATTTTTAAAGATGCTATAGACCAGGGGTGGCCAACTCCCAAGAGACTGCGATCTACTCACAGAGTTAGAAACTGGCAGTGATCTACCCTCCTTTTGGGGGTTCAGGTCAAAGTTGCTGAACTTTTTTTTAGGAAGGAGGAAGACCAATTGAAGGGGGGGGGTTAAGGTCAAAGTTGTTGAGTTTTTTCAGGGAGGAGGTAAAATGTTGAGCTTTTCTTAGGGGAGCCACAGTTGTTCGGCTTCTTTGGGGGGAGCCAATGATCTACCAGTGATCTACTGCAGACATCCAGTGATCTACTGGTAGATCACGATCTACCTGTTGGACATGCCTGCTATAGACATTAACCAATCAAGCTGAATTATTTTGGGTGCAGAATCAGGATTTTTAAAGGACTCTTCTGTACACACTAGAACAGGTTGATGGTGTTTTCAAAAGCATTAGGTACCACTTAGAGCACATTCATGTTTTACTGTGATGAACCATAGTAGCTGGAAAACAGGAAGTACTTCATTAAAGAGGAATTTTCATGATGCGAGGGTTTAAAGCTACCTTCTTGGCTCCAGCAAGGGTTAACATCTAAGGAGGGATTCAAATTGTCAGAATAGCCAGACAAGCTTCTTGATGATGGCCCTCTAAATATGGGTTGTTAAAGTAACAAAGGAAGTGGCTTTGAGCCATATGGCAAATGGGTGGACCCCACTCCCTCAACTCACTGATACCTTGGTTAGAAAAGACAACTGCCAGAGCTGAGGGTGTGTGGGTGTGTGAGCTAGAAGCTGGAGGAAGAAGAGGCCGAAGCCTGTGAGTTATAACCATGCCTGATTTCTGCTTGAATGCAAGTCTGTGGCTATGGGAGAAGGAATACTTCCAAGTATAGGGTGGTGTATAAATTGAATAAATAATAATAATAATACCCACAGGGTGTTAATGCTGTGACCCCCCCCCCATCATAGGCTCAGGTTGTATATATGTGTAAAAAACCGTATATCATAAAGACACTACAGTCTCCACTATCCTTCATTTCAAAGGAGACATGAACACTGGTAAGCACCTGGAACTTCACACTGCTCAGAGATTGGGGTGGCGACAGTAAGAAAGGGCTAGCGCACAGAACCCACTTTTTGCCTATTCTAAATGCTCTCCGATCAGAATGAGGACCACTTCCAAAATATGTGGTTTGTGAGTGGGTCATCAGTGCACTTTGAAGGAGGAGTGTCAATCATCAACAAAGCTACTGTTGGAGGACAGAAAACAATGAAACTTCTGAGGAGACATGTACAATATTGCACTGCTTGAATTGCCTTCTCAGCTATTAGTATGTAAAAAAAGCAAGCAGGTCTGAAATCTTACAGGACAAGCAGAACCTGCTTTTCTAGCCATGTTTTCCCAGATCATACCTAATTGCATTTTTGCATTACAGCGAATGTTCATTCATACAAGTTTGTTTTTTTTAAAAAAATGTGGTAGTGCTAATAGTTGGCCCAAGAATAAACTTGCCCCACAGAAGTCTTGATCATGCTTTTTTTAAAACCTTGCTAGAACTTTGAAGAATGATTCTGTGACTCCTGGAGTGCTGTCTTTTCTTTGAACTTTGGGTTACAAGAGGACCTCATTCCTGTTTCTGAAGAAACAGCTACTCAGAATGAGGGGCGAGACTCAGGCAGTTTTGAGACATATTGTTCCAGCACACTCATTGGTAAGAGGGGGGGGGATTGCCTCATATTTCTTAAAAGGCACTGTAGCTGTGACAGTGATTCAGTGGTTTGTTTTTTTAATACTGACTTGATTAAATCTGAAGATGCCATTTGATCTAGGAGAGAGGTTATTTAAAATGAGCCCACCTGTGGGCCTGTGAAACTCATTGCTATGGTTACAACCATGACTGAGTGTGTATCCTTTTCTTATTATGCCTTGTTAGTTTGTTTATAAGTCTCATAATTGCAATTGTCATGTTTCCAGCAAAACTATCCTGTTTGTTGTAGGACCCCAAATTCAGATGATTGTTTGAAAGGAGGCCATGTGGCAGAAGAATGAGTAGAGGAATGGTTGACAGTACCAAAGTGAAAAGAGTGCAACAGCTATGGGACACAGAGAGAAAGAGGGAATAAGATGAGAGTTGTGAATGTAAGCATACATAAAAGAATCATAGAATTACAGGTGAAACTGGGAAAATTAGAATATTGTCGAAAAGTGCATTTTTTTCAGTAATGCAACTTATTATTATTTTTTTCCTTTTAATTTTTACAAATGTTTTGTTTTGGAAATTCCGCAGTAATAAAACAAATAGTTACAAAAATAAACATCGCTATTACATTTAATTAATTACATTTCATTTATAATTGATCCGCCTAACGACAAATAATTACAACAAATAAAGGCTTGACATATCTTGCTTTGCATGTCATGCATCTATCTCATATATTGGTTTCACCTTTTAAATTGCATTACTGAAATAAATGCACTTTTCGACGATATTCTAATTTTCCGAGATTCACCTGTATATAACTGTAGAGCTGGAAGGGACTGCGAGGTTCACCCCTTGCAATGCAGGAAACTAGATCATACAGGACAGATGCCCATCCAACCTCTGCTTAGAAACCTTAAGGGTCACAATTGCAGATCATAGATGGCAATCAATTTGGCACAACCCCTGCATTCATTCATTCTGACTCTCATCTCATTCCCTCTTTCTTTCTCTGCCTCTCATAGCTGTGTTATGATCTGGGTGGATTTTGAGGTAAATATATCACTTCACTTGCCTTGTGTATGTGCAGCACATTTTTTCTGGGGGGACGCATACCCCTAAACATTTTGTGAATATTTGTACTTTTGTCCATTTACTGTATTCCCCCCCCCCATTTGCACTATAAAATGGTGGTTTTCTTGATTCAAAGTGAGAGTACTATTGTACTACCAACCTTACTATATGCTTGTGAAACATGGACCACTTATAAACACCATCTCGAACTCCTCAAAAGATTCCATCAATGGTGTCTCTGAAAATTTTTACACATCACTTGGGAAGACAGGCGATCTAATATCAGTGTACTGGAAGAAGCAAAGATCACCAGTGTTGAAGCAATGATTCTTCAACATCAACTTCGTTGGACTGGTCATGCTGTGCGGATGCCTGATGATCGTCTTCCAAAGCAACTACTCTATTCCGAACTTTAAAATGGAAAGCGTAATCCTGGTGGTCAACAAAAGAGGTTTAAAGACTGTCTCAAGGCAAATCTAAAAAAATGTAGTATAAACACTGACAACTGGGAAACCCTGGTCTGCGAGCCCCCCAGTGGAGAACAGCCTTTATCAAAGGTGTCATGGGCTTTGAAGACACTTGATCTCAGGACACAAGGGAGAAATGTGCTAAGAGGAAGGCATGCTTGGCAAATCCACACTGTGATCAACTCCTGCCTGGAAACCAATGTCCCCACTGTGGAAGGATGTGCGGATCCAGAATTGGCTTCCATAGTCACTTACAGACCCATTGTTAAAACCATGTTTATGGAAGACAATCTTACTCGGAAATGAATGATCGCCTAAGAAGACCCCTAAACATTTTTTAAAAGAAAAAAGCACTGTTTATGTGCACTTGATTAGGAATATAAAGAGAGTTGTACTGCTCTCTATAAGTTGGTTAGCGGTGGCTGCATGTATTTTAAGGGAACTCTGGACGCAGCAGAGTAGCTGATGGCCTGATCAAGTGACTATCTGGGAACCACATTTTCCTAACAATAAAATATTTTGGTTTGAATGATGAGAAAAAAGCCCAATATCCCCACAAAAGAAGTACTACCTGGAAAAAAGATGTCCATGTTAGTGCTGAGTATCCTTTTTGTAAAAAGTCCGTACCTTGTGAAAATTTCCTCCATTTTTGGGTTGAGTTCTATTAAGCGCTGTGAAAGCATTTCGCTGTTCAAAGTGAGAGCAATACTTCTTGCCCTCTCTCTGCATTTGTTCTGTAGGATCATCATCAGATTGGCAATATGGCGTCTGCCTTTTCAGAAAAAAAGGGCAGGAAGCACTGTCCTCTCTCTGAATTGGCATGGCTACAATGCTACATTATGATTTTGTGACATCATTATGCTGTCATATTGAGTACATGGGCCCCATTTGGCTGGGATCACATGGCTAGGAAGAAGTTGAGTAAGAGAGGATTTTGAGTGTGTTTCTGTCCCACATGCTACTTTTATTGTAAAAATGTTTGCTTATTAAGATTAAACGCAACCCTAATCAGCATCTCCTGAAACAAATGAGTAACAACTGTCTGGTTTTTTAGAACAAAGATCATATGAAAAGGCTGTACAGATGAATAAGCTTGGGTCATGGGCAAGCAGGGGGGCAGCTGCCTCCACAATCAAGGAAATAAATAAAAATACTTTACTCACTGACCAATTGCATCACAGATAACTCGGTTCTGCTGCCCCTAACATAAAGCCTGCCCAACCCCTAAAATCATGGCTTGGGTGCCTTAGCCTAGAGTTACCAGATTCCCCCCCCCCAATAAATCCAGGGACACTTTTTTTTTTAAAAAAAAGGTTTTCTTTTGAAAAGAGAAAAAAAATTATTTAAAAAAATTAAGAAAAAAAGTCAACACAACAGATCAAAGTTTGCTTCAAAACTGAGCTTTAAAAACACGCCCCCCCCATCATGCAATGTATTAAATCCAGTGGAAGAAACACACAGGCTCATTTGAAAGAATCCGAGCGCGGCTGGTGTGCCCCAAAGGGGAAAGGAGCATAAAGGGGAGGGATGAGCATGAGCATTGGGATTCCAAGCGCAGCACGCTGCTCCTCTCTAGAAGCCCCGGTGCAAACACACGTAACAGGACGCGTTGAAAGCGAGGTGTGGGGAATCGGCTGAAAAGCCGCCGCAGAACAATGGGCAATAAGACTTTTAGAAGACATCTGAAGGCAGCCCTGTTTAAGGAAGCTTTTAATGTTTTATAGACTATTGTATTTTAATATGCTCTTGGAAGTCTCTCAGAGTGGCTGGGGAAACCCAGCCAGATGGGCGGGGTATAAATAATAAATAAATAAATCCTCATCATCATCCTCATCATCATGAACGGAGCTCTCCCCTTTCCTTCAGCGAAGCACAGGCACACAACATGTACCCACAACCAAGCACCAACAAAAGAAGACGCACACACACTAAACACAGTGGATTTCCCTGCTGCTTGTTGCGCTTGTCTGCCACCAGTCCCCTTGCTCAGCGTGTCTGCTTGCTGCGAGGTGACGCGGCTAGGAAGGAATTAGCAGGTGGACACGATCCTTTCACATCCCGTTGCTCAGCGCCGGCCTCAGCAGCGTCATCTCACAGTAAGCAGATGCCCTGAGCAAGGGGACTGGTGGCAGACAAACTCAACAAAGAGCAGGGAATTCCCTAGCCCTCACGGAAAGAGGAGAGGAAAGGATTGTGTCCTTCCTGCTAATTCCTTCCTAGCCACACTATTGTTTTCCCTCCCCCCCCCCACTTAAACTCCTCTCCTGCATCCAGTTAGCCTATGGTTACCAGATTTTTTTCCAATGAAACCTGGCTCTAGGGTGCAGAGACTGCTGCTGCCACGTTTCCCGGGGACATTTAATAAAATCTGGGGACATTCCGAGGACAGAATTTGTCCGGGGACATATTTGCAAATCCGGGGACTGTCCCTGGGAACTGGGGACGTCTGGTAACCCCACCTTAGCCAGCGTTAGGAATAAAGCTGCCTTGACTCATTCCCAAATTGTTGTGTCAGTTTTGTTTTTTACGAAATGTGTTTGGCTAGGTTTAATGCTTCCTGCAGTTTTGCAATACCTCCCAGTGTATGGTGTGAAATGAACCTTTGATGTCTGCAAACTACTGGGATGTATTTGGTTGCTTTCTTCCATACCAGAGGCAGCACCCATGAACACCATGTGCTGTGTCCAAAACAATAAGGGGAGGCTGCTGCCTAGTGCCTTTGCGCCCTGCTTGAATGCTTCCTCCTTAGAGGCATCTGACTGGCCAATAGTTGGAAACAGAATATCGTACTACAGTGGAACCTCGGTTTATGAACACCTCGGTTTATGAATTTTCGGTTTATGAACACCGCAGACCCATCTGGAACGGATTAATTCATTTTCCATTACTTTCAATGGGAAAGTTTGCTTCAGTTTATGAACGCTTCAGTTTATGAACAGACTTCCGGAACCAATTACACCCATGCTTCAGTTTATGAACGCTTCAGTTTAAGTACTCTGCGGACCCATCTGGAACGGATTAATCCACTTTCCATTATTTTCAATGGGAAAGTTCGCTTCAGTTTATGAACGCTTCAGTTTAAGTACCCCGCGGACCGTCTGGAACAGATTAATCCACTTTCCATTACTTTCAATGGGAAAGTTCGCTTCAGTTTATGAACGCTTCAGTTTATGAACAGACTTCTGGAGACTGGTACCAATTGTGTTCATAAACCGAGGTACCACTGTACAAGGACTTTTAATCCAATCCTGCCGAGCTCTTCTTAGGTTTGTTTCCGCTATCGGCCTGCCTCTTGGTTGAATGCCCTCCTTTCTGATCCTGACCAGATAAACAAGTTTGTTTTAATGCATGCAGTCTGCTGTCTTCCTGCTTCAGTCATGTTGATGAGGCAGACATGTGCTATTTTGGGAGTCTTGTGGCATTTCTGGTTTGGACCCAGCCTATGGCAAGTGATGCCTTTTGGCCTTGCATTTCCTACGGCCACACCACGCCGCTGTTATATCATGCTGTGGTTTCATTTCAATTAAAAGGCTTGTTGCATTGTGGAACAGGAAGAGGGCAGGGACCTCTCTCCCTCTCTCTCTCTCATCACCACCATCACTAACATATGCAAATGATTTGTTTCAGCACACAGTGTGCAACCTTGATCATGGCCGGGGGATGGAGGGAGATCTGTCATCTCTGATTCCTCCCAGAATCTGAAACGCCAGTCCCCATGTAAATATGTAAACATGCACAAGCACTTAGGAAATCTGTGAAGACTCCTTATCCTTTGATAACTGTGCCATCTTGGAAATATGGTAATTGTCTTCAAAAGACGGTTTGTGCTTTTCTAGGTGCTCATCACTAGAGGAAGCCAAATCCTACACACGTCTTATTTCTTCTTCTCCTATTTCTTCTCTCCCTGGCCAGAGAGCACCACACTGCTCCTTCCTCCATGAGCTCTCCCCTCTCCCCCTGCATTTTATACAGTATGCCCCTTTCCAGCCAAGTCTGCTTCCTACTCCCCAGTTATTTATACTCATTTTGTCCTCAAAACCTGGGTTTGCATCTAGACATGGTGGGTGGGCCACACTATGTTTTGTGTGAGGGAGGGGAAGTTAAACTATGGCAATGGGGAAAACAAGTCAAGCCTTTCTCATGCACAAGGATCCGACCCAATGCCATATCTGCCACCCGAGTTGGCCCCTTTCTGCTGACTCACGGCCAAACCATTTACTGTACATTGCAAATGTCCAGCTACCAAGCCTTGTTGCCCAGTGGCACAAAAAATGCACTCCATTGGGTCTCTGCAGGGCCTCATGATCAAAAATGATGTCAGGGTTCCGAATCCCCCAGCCCCCAAGTCCTTGCACGTTGCACTGCATGGCCCTCTTCATATTCTTCCATGTGTGATTTCTTAGAATTTTGAAGTGTCAGGCATAGCTCTAGTGGCTTTAGTCCAAACGTAGCAGAGTTTTCCTGCACAGTGCAGGAGCTAGTTGAGGTGGAAGTGACTAGTTGGCTAGACGCAGAATAACTATTTACAGGATTTATTAAAAGAAAATAAAAGCAGCAGAGTTTCTGCATACAAAGCAAAGCAAAATAAATCCTTCCTCTCTCTCTCTCTCTCTCCAACCATACGCAGCACTCCTACTCCTAACACCGAACAAGAAACAACTGTGCCTAGATAACAGAGTTCAGTGCTGGTCATTAACCAATCAGAGAGCTGTTGCCAGGCCAGGTAGATCTTGGCTTTCTGCCAAGAGTAAATTGACACTGCCTTGAGTTAACTGTGTGAAGCAAGAATCTGTAAGTTTCCCATGAGAACCAATTATCAGAAACCGAACATGATTGATTCGTGTGAGCTCAAAAAGAAGAAGAGTTTGGATTTGATATCCCGCTTTATCACTACCCAAAGGAGTATCAAAGTGGCTAACAATCTCCTTTCCCTTCCTCCCCCACAACAAACACCCTGTGAGGTGGGTGGGGCTGAGAGACTTCAGAGAAGTGTGACTAGCCCAAGGTCACCCAGCAGCTGCATGTGGAAGAGCAGAGACACGAACCCGGTTCCCCAGATTACAAATCTACCGCTCTTAACCACTACACCACACTGGCTCTCATCCATTGATGGGGCAACTTTACAAATCTTTTTATTTTTAATAAAAGCTGCTTTGAGAGAGGGCAACTGAGGATAGAGAAGTGGCAGAGTTAAAAAATAAAGTGATAATATAAGAGCTTCTCTACACTATTTTAAATCGAACTGAATTACAGTTTAGGAAGTGATCTCTGCAAATTATTTTGTGCCAGAGCAATCAGCTAATTATCAAGTGGGCAATAGGGGCTTGGGCAGTGAGGAGAAGCTGCCTGCGGAGGAGGAAGAAGGAGCCTGCTGCCTGTGCAGAAGTCCTCACTCTTTCTTCTCTATGGCTGGGTAAATGCCATACTTTTAAAGCATGCCCCCCCCCCCCCGGTGCGCGAACCCTGGGAAACGGTAGTTTACCCCTCACAGTGCTACAATTCCCAGTGCCCTTAATGAACTACAGTTCCCTGAATTCAGTCTTGGGGGCAGAATATGCTTTAAACCTGTGTACACAGCTCAGAGCTCTCTTCTCAGTTTGAGTGACCTTTCCTAACACAACTCAGCTCAGCTGGGAACCTTCCCCATGCACAACTTCCTGGCCATGCACCACAATAACCCTGTTCAGGTCACTAGTTGAAATGGGAACATAACAAGCACATGTTTATCGATTTACGCATGGAGAATTCTCACCCCCCCATCTGTGTTAAAACAGTATGTAGGCAGCCTTTTTTTAAAAAAAAATGTAAGCCAAGTGCATTTTTGCTGTGCTAATTTTCTTTAAACAGTTTCTTTAAAGATAGATGTCACGTATTCAGAGCAGCGAGTCCCATCTGGAACCACCCTCACTGTGTTCCTCGCCAATGTGCCTACTCCTCAGTAGGGTTAAGCTCCAAAAAGTACCGTTCTGCAAGCTTGAAGCAGAAGCAGGCAGTGCACAACCCTGCTTGGTTAGCCCCACTTGATGTCGCCAGAAAACCTAGCCCTCGTGTCATTGGAGCAGTAATCATAGGCGCCAACTCTGAGGTGTTCTCAGCCCCAACAAAGTATTTTGCTGGGCCTCCTTGCAAGGCCTGCAAGGCAGTGGAGCTCAGCGTTCCTCACGACCTCCTCCTGAAGTGCATGTCACATGTGTTTGTCACATGTGTGATGTCACATGATGAGCCCCCCCCCAATGTTGGGGAGAACTCGACGCCTCTGGCAGTAATGTGTTTTGAGAAATAAATCTTTTTGTTTTGCTTAAAAGAGTTGACAAATGAATGGATAGATGTTCATGTGACACTTCAAACATTTTAAAAAGGCAGGCAGTCCACCTGAAGCGTGGGGGGGAGAGTCCAGGTAGATGACATAACCAGGGTAATAATAAAGTAAAAAGTAATAACCAAGAGCTGTATAAGATCATGATTCTAGCTGGAATGGCAGTTATTGCTCTAGGATGGAAAGATAAAACTAAATGGAATATGGAAGAATGGAACTACTATGTTTTTGAATACGTACAATCAGAAATATTTGCACAGATAATGGTAGAGGATAGATGGGAAAATCAATGCCAAAAAAATCACAAATAAGTGGGCATTTTATAGGAACTGGATAGAAAGGGGGGAAGCCAACCCGAATATACAAGCACGAATGAATAGACTGTGTACATGGCTAAAGATTTGAAGAAGGAAGGCCCAACCTGGGAAGAGGGTGGGAAGGGAGGGGGAAGGATTAGGGGAGAAAAAAATGGATTTTGTTATGTAAGCTTTTGTTATGTAAGCCTTTACAGGAGCTATATGTTATATAGTTATGCATTGTAGTATGAAAATTAAATAAAATTTAATTAAAAAAACATAACCAGGATGCAGTTGGCTGCCATGTGTATTTGTCATTTCATTTCTGAAATTAAGAGGAAGCCATGATTCACCCCAGGACTGAAAAATTCAATGTGATCCATATTTTTATATAGCATCCTTTTAAAAGAAACAACAAAACACTCTGCTACAATTCCTGTGGAAAGCACACTCAGGAATTTCTATTCTCTGTTACTTTGCTTTAGCTCCAGTTGTTCTTGGAGTGAAAATTGGGATGGACTTAATTTGTTGTCTTTGGTTCTTCCAGAGTCTAAAGAAAAGCTGAGATGAAATTTTGCACATATTTGAAGGTTTGAAACTCATAACTTGTCTAGACAGGAGAGAAATACTATTGTCCAGCAGACATTAATCAACAGGATTAGAAGGATTTGGAGTGCCCTCCCCTCCGAGATATGTCTGGCCCCAACATTGCTTATTTTCCAGCTCTGGTTTCAGACGCACATCTTTGCCCAGGCTTTTTTTGAAGGTGTTGATGCAGTGAGGCCAATTACTATTTGATTTCTCATCTGCTTTATCTTTATGATTGCCTTGGTAATTTTTATTCAATGTTTTAAAGATATTTCATTTTAAAAGGAGAATGTGATTTGATTTAAAGGATCGTCTCTCAAAGCTGGTGGCTCATGATTTGAGATCAGCAAAGAGGGGGCGGGAGTATTGTTTATGTTTACGTTTTAGACCTTGTCTATAGAATATTGTTATGGGTGAGTTTTGCAGTATTGGTTGGCTTACTGTTAATTAAAATGGCAATACTGTATTGCTATATCTGTCTTCAGTGGTTGCAGATGGTGGAGAGGAATGGCTTTCTGCAGAGGAGACAGACTGAGATGGGGCAGCAGCTGTGCTTCAGGAGGCGTCCCTCCCCTCCCCTCGCCCTGCTCAAGGGCTGCATGTGTGTCCCAATCCCTAAGGGGCTTGGTGTGGGTGCCATTCTGCAATTCCATTTTATTCCCTACTTCAAAGGGGCTTACAAAGAACAGGAAGGGAAACTGAGGCACAAAAGATGAGATGAACTTTCCTGATTCCTGGCATAAAAAATGAGAGAAAGTGAAAAGGACCTTCAGGCAAAACAGATAGACTGCATTCCACAGTGAGAAACAGCTGCACATTTACTGTACAGACATGATTATTTTTTGGGGGGAGCACAGAACTCACAGTCCCCACGTGCTTTCTGTCTCCCTGCATGTCCCCCTTTAGTGACTCGAGATTTCAGATGAATACAGATGTAACATCCTCTGAGCAGTAGTGATAAATTATTTTTGGGGTGTTACACCCCCAGTTCCTTATCCCTTTCTACAGATGTTGGCTGTTCATTCATAGAATTTTAGAACTGGAGAGTGGGAAGTGACTCACGAGAGGCGTCTAGTCCCTGGATGGGCTCAAACCACCAACCTTCCAGTTAACAGCCAGATACAGTGACCTGCTGCATCACTGGGATGTTGTGTGGGCACAGTCCCTGGACAGGGTTCTTCAATGCTTTCCTACAGTTTTCCTACAGTTCCTTTATCTCCCACAGATTTTGGATATTATTGGCATGATGGGTATATTCCTTTGGCAGCATCTCGTGCCCAAGGAAAACACTGTGCTGGATGCAGTTCAATGCCATCTCATAGAAGGGACTCTCCTGGTTGTGGGGTGTCTGTGTGTGTGTACGTTTTGTGGTTACCCAGAACACATTTGGGCATGGACACCCTCAGTTCCTTTTCTACACATTATTAGCATTATTGACATGGGTTCACACACCTGGCAGTGCCTTGCACCCAAGGAGAGCGTTGGGCTGGTGCCTCGTTCAAGATGCTGCTCTAGTGTGTGCAGTGCCGGATTTATGTATAGGCTACGTAGGCTGAAGCCTAAGGCCTCTAAATCTTGGGGGCCTCGCCAGCCCTCCTGCTCCCCAGCAGGCAGTCTCCCTCTCCCAAAATTGTAAACCCAAGACTTCATCCAAGGGCAGGGCAACTCAGGCCCAGCAACTATTAGACTCAGGGCTAGCCAGTGGGGCCCAATTTGAAGCAGTGGGGCGCACAATTTTTTTTTTGTAGTGCCCCAGTTCACAGCCAAAGTCTGCAAAATCTTATGAATATAAATAAAATCCATCTAGATTGCCCTGGTGCAGGGGGCCCCTTAGGAGTGGCCCACGGGGCCCAATTGCTCCAATTGCCTTAAGGTCAGCCTTGATGAGACTGTGCAGGGGTTGGACTGACAAGCCCCACACCTTCAAGGTCCCTGGTGTCACCATTCAAAGTACAGACTCAAGGAAATAAAGGGGGGCACTTATTGGAAATCAGTTTTGTCACCTCTTCCCCCCCCAAACCATGAGACAATGAGCCCAGCCACCTTTTATTCACAGTAGCATAAGCACTACAGTACAGCATGGCCATAAACTTGTACATTCAACCGCTGAAATATACACCCAATATGTAGCAATGGAGATTTATGTTACTGCTTTATGAATGAACACTGTGTTTTATGAATGGACTCTGTATTTTGTGAATTACCTAGGAGCCACCAATAGGGAGCTCTAGAATCTGACAGCTAACCAACTGGGTACTACCAAACAGTGACCCCTATTGCTGAGAGCAGGTAACTAGCAGGGAATGCTTCAGCTCAGCTTTTGCACTGTTGACTGAACACCCCTGCTGTGCAGATAATGGAGAAAGCTCATAAATTGTATCCCTTCTGGCATCCTGGCCAACTCTATTACGCTGGTGTAAACCCTGGTGCACCAGAAGCACAGAATAGCAGCAAATAAAATCCACTCATACATCAGCAACTGGTAAGACTTGTCAACCAGTTCTTCCAAAGTCTTTCTAAATTATAAAGCTCCAAAATACAGGCCAAAAGAGAGCAGGTCTTGGAAGAGCAAAGCATACAATGGGCACCACCAGTGAAAAGGCCCTGCTCCATTGTAACTCCTGCCCTGTCATTTGATAGAGTGCCCACTTGCCCTCCATGGAATGGTATCTCTTGCAGTCTCCAGGTCCAGTGCAAAGACCATAAGAAGGGAGAGCAGGGACCTTGAAGTTCCCAACAGAAAGCAAGCACACAGGTCACCTTTGTCACTGTCAGGATGCCTATGTCCTGGCCACCCAATCTTGTTTTTGTACAATCTTGTTTGTCCTCAGGAACCAAAATTATATTATCAACATATACAAGCAGGAAAGATGTTTTCCTTCATTTGCAAGGAATCATACAAAAAAAAATGGCACTAATAAATAAAAGTTCCAGGGTGGCAACAGAAAGCAAACTAAAAATGCTTTTGCAGTTCATCAAAACTATTCAGCATTATCAAGTTATAGGAAAACTGGTGCTATTAACAGTATTCCTTCTAGTTGGTTAATTGATTTGGCAACTTCCATGCACATGACGTGTGATGCTAATTATTTCCCCCAGGAGTTAAAAGATAACTAATAAGAGGCAGCTACAGGAGAGCGATGAGATTCAGGTGAGGGTTAGATGCCTTGTCAATCCCAGCAGGTATATGCAAGGACGACGCGGCCTGCCCACCATTCTCCTAAAGAGGAGAAGCCTAGCATGGAAGACTTGTGTATAGTATGCTGATCTGAAAGGGCCACAAAGGGTAAACCACCCAAAAGGTATTTAACAATAATATCTTATGTCCTTTAGAGGAGAAACTGTGAAATGTAGAATTTTAAATACCCGTCATCATCCTTGGGTTCACTCAATTTGGTTTATAACACTCTTCCATTTTCTTCTAGTTGTGAGGGTGGGGGAAGGGGAGGGGCCTCACAAGTGGAGTAGCCTAGGGCCTCTCTTCATGTAAATCTGGCCCTGAGTGTGTGGTGATTGAAAGTTTATTTGGGGATGTATACGCCCAGTTCCTTGTTTTCCCCCTACATATATAACAAAATTAATAATCCAATGATAAATGTATTATAATTCATGAAAATAAAAGGTATACAGCTTGCCAGACACATGGGGAGAAGCAAGAGGCCCCCAGAATGAAGGGAAGGCCTCTCTGCAGCTGAGGGACTTGCTGTGAGCTCCCTTTGTCTACATCTTTTTCAACACCCTTCTTCCTTCCTTAATATTGTCCTACCCTCCTCCTCATCATTTTAATTTCTTAGACATTTCTGGACTTTAACCACTAGGTGTCGTAGGTATTCAGCTCTCTACAAATCTCTTCCTTCTATTTTTAATGGCCCAACACCGCAAGGTAATTTTGTTTGCTTCCCAGTGTACGTTACAAATGACGTCCAAGAAAAGAAAGCTACATGATTGAAATCTGCGCTCCACCCAACAAAGCCAATGTGAGCCTTATGAACACCCATTGGGAATAAATCCCATTGAATCCCATCGGACATAAATCTGAGTATGCAAACATGCATATGGGTCCATTCTGGACTCCTGCTTCAGCCAAAATAACAAAAAAAAAGTTTTACTATGTATTGAAATGTATGTGTTAAATTTTTGGAAAACGTAATAAAAAGTATGGGGAAAAAAATCAGCAGTTTCGGATTAGAATTACGTAAGCGAACAGGGACCCAGGTGGCTCTGTGGGTTAAACCACTGAGCCTAGGGCTTGCTGATCAGAAGGTCAGCGGTTCGAATCCCTGTGGCGGGGTGAGCTCCCGTTGCTCGGTCCCAGCTCCTGCCAACCTGGCAGTTCGAAAGCACATCCAAATGCAAGTAGATAAATAGGAACCGCTACAGCTGGAAGGTAAACGGTGTTTCTGTGTACTGCTCTGGTTCGCCAGAAGTGGCTTTGTCATGCTGGCCACATGACCTGGAAACTATACGCCGGCTCCCTCGGCCAATAATGCGAGATGAGCGCGCAACCCCAGAGTCGGTCACGACTGGACCTAATGGTCAGGGGTCCCTTTACCTTTACCTTTAAGTGAACAGGGTAGAAAGTGTCAATTTGGGAAGCGGTTTGGCAAGCCCGAGAAGGAGGAGTGTGTGTTAATGGGTAGAACAAGAAGGGTTTAAGATTTCACTTTTGGATGATAAAAGCTGGGAGGAGTTCGTTTTCACTGTTTCTGGGGAGAAGGGAGACAAAGCTCAACTGCCTCTGTGCACTTTCAGCAATTCTCTTGAGTACATTTAGAGATCTGACACCATGGGCCGTTGCCTAGTTAGTACCTATTGTTGAATCAGGTCCAGTCAGACTCCTGTAAATAAGGGTGTGGGGAGTAGGGTTGCCAGATAAAAAAGGACAGGGCTCCTTTCATCTTTCATAGTTATGCAGAAGAGGGGATTTCAGCAAGTGCAGCTTGTTGTGCAGCTGTTGACATTTCCTCTTCGGCACTATTGCTAAATGTGCAGGGGGCCTGTAGACTTTTTCACCTGCCCTCTTGGAGTCAGTGAATAAGGGAAACCAACCGCTCTGCTAAGCAGAGAGGGAAAAGGACTACTGTAGCTCCCTGGATTGTGATTGTTCTGCTCTGGTAATCCCTTCTTGCTCTCTCTTACTCATGTAAGAGGAAGTTAATTTGGTGCCAAAAGTGGCATCAACTTGTATTCACACCCACACTCTACCACTGAGCAAGGACTGTGCTCTGATAAACAGGGCCGTCTCAAGCAGGTCGGGCACCATGGCACGGAGATCGCTCCGTCGCCCCCGCCCTGGTGGGCGGGCGCAATGCACAGCATAGCTTCCGCGCGGCTTTGCCGCACAGCGCCCACCTGCCGGCCTGGCGCCCTTCCACCCCACGCCACCGAGACTACCCCGCAATGCCCACCTCCTGGCCCGACGCCCCACGCCACCGAGACTACCCCTAGAGCCGGGCCTGCTGATAAACATTGTTGTAGACACACAACAGGCATCGGATATCCCTCCAGTGCTATGTTTGCCAGGTTAAAATTCAAAGGGTATCCAGGCCACAAAGGAATATGTGCCCTCAGATTTATTTTGACCTTTGTGCCTTATAAATGCAGGTTTCCAAATATATATGGCACAATATCCTTACCAGATGTATCAGGTAGGTGAGCTGCTGGAGGGTAGATATAAAGATCATTATCCCAGCTGGTATCAGTATCAAATTTGAATTGATTTAATATATGTGCTGTTGTTCTCTCTCTCTCTCTCTCTCTCTCTCTCTCTCTCTCTCTGTGTGTGTGTGTGTGTGTGTGTGTGTGTAAATGATTGTTTTTTTCTTTAAAATTATATATGCAGTTGTTTCAACCACACACACAGCTGTTTTGTATATGTTTTTATTATATTTTAAATTGCTTCAGGATGCTTGATGGGAAGTGATTAATAAACAAAACAATAAACAATAATAATCACCTTTGGCCCTTTTGACTACTAGGGTAGGCATATGGTTGGAGAGGAGACGCATGGCTTCCAAACAGCATTGTAATGGTACCGGTAGATCAAACAGCATTAAATGGCATTTGGCATTAGTGCAGATATTTGTGTGTGTGCCAATTTCTTTAAATGGATTACATGAGTATTGGCTGGAACAGTATGGCATGCGCAGGTAGAGGTCAACTTCCAAAGCATGTTGAACAATGAACAGAACCAAAAGCATTAGATGGAGGGAAGACATTTGGGTTCCATGTAACCAGTTCGTACAACCTGCCCTCACCCCGCCAGGATCATCATATGGACCATTCCTCATTCATGGGGAAGAAAAGGCTGATTCATAGAACCACACACCAGCTTGCATGCACACGAAAGCTCATACCTAGGACAAACTTAGTTGGTCTCTAAGGTGCTACTGGAAAGATTTTTAATATATTTTTTCTTTTGTTTCAGCTGGTATCATAACACAGAGCTCAGAGTTCTAGAGTGCCATTCCCACATTTTTCCTTACAGAGGCTTTGCACCTTTAACAGCTGCATGGCACACATAAATCCAGTAGGTTTAGCTTTCTCCATCACTCTCTGGATGGATAACTTGCTGGAATGAACTCAGCCTCTAGGGCAACTGTTAAAGGTACCTAGCCTGTGTCACAAGAGCAGGTAGAAAGCAACCTTTCTCCAGAACAGGAAGATGGAAACTGAAACATGTAAAGGCAAGAGAAGCTGAATCCAAATCAGGGTCACTTTCTTGCCTTAGGACATAGTCTCGTCTAGAAGACGCAGTACAAAACAGAGCTAACATCTGGATACAGTGCCTACACCTAAACAATGATGGGCAAGACAAGAAAATGAGGGACCACTTACCCCATATTGTGATATTACTGTGATATCACATATTACTGTGATATTACTGGGGGGGGGGGCAATGGGATGCTGCTGTCCGGCAGGGGAAGTGACCCTTCATTGTTTTGGGGCAGTACATATTGCTGCTCTTATATGGAGTGGCATTTGGTGGCTGTGTTGAAATAACTAGGGAGATGGTTGTGGTTTTGTTTTGTTTTTTTTGTCTGGTTTAAAGAACCATTACCCATGCTGAGCCTTAGGCAGGAAACAAACATAAGTAAAATGAAATCTTAATTAAAACAGCCACAACTACAAATTAGAGCTAAGCGCCATTTCTGATGAGGCAAGCAGATGGTTTGTTCTTTTCTTTGGAAGGGAAGGTGTGGAAGAGCAAGTCTTGTAGTGGTTTTCTCACAACCTGATGCTTTCATTTCTGATGTGACACAAGGGCTGCATGCTGTTTTCCTACGACTCTCTGTGTGTCTCTTTGCACTCTCACATCAGGACTTTTTAATAGTGTGGATTACTGACACTTTTTTTGTTCAAATGCATTCCTTGAGTGCCCCATTTGCAAGCAGATTTCAGTTTTAATACCAAAAAAGAATGAAAAAAAGCCTACTCTTGATCAATCTTAAATTTTGATTCCCAATACCCTTGCTTAGAAGTTAAGTTCAATTAAAGCAGAAGTTAGAAGTTAAGTTCAATTGCAGAGTGCAGCAATGGTTTTATTCATATAGCTTTGCATTATTCTATTGGATTTGATATGTTGCTCAACAGGCATTTGACCACATCTTTTCAGGCATGCAGGGAAGCTAGTACCTCTTGCAAGCTGCTGGAGAAGGGCCGCTGTCTGAAGGAATTACCGCATTTTTCGCTCCATAGGTCACACCTGACCATAGGACGCACCTAGTTTCTAGAGGAGGAAGACAAGAAAAAGAATATTTTGCTTTCCTTAACTGTCCTAGGCACAGCTCTGGCTTTTGGCAGGGCTCTGGCTCTCGCATTTGCTCCATAGGACGCACAGACTTCCCCCCTTCCTTTTTGGGAGGGAAAAAGTGCGTCTTATGGAGCAAAAAATACGGTAAGTTCTATAGTCAGCCTCAAGTTTCAGCAAGATTCAAAAGAACACACACACACTCAAGCATAGTATGCCCTAGTCCAGGGGTCCCCAGACTTACCAGCGTTTGGGCCGGTTCCCACCGCGCCAATCACGCGGCGGGCCGGAGGGCGGGGGAGCACGCGCCTGTGCGGGCCGGAGGGCGGGGGAGTGCGCGCCCGTGCGCATGCGCACGGGCGCTTACTGGTGCGGCGGCGCGCTTCCAGGGTGGGAAAAGTGCCGAAAATCCTTTGTGCGCATGCGCGTGGGCCTCCCCCGACCCGGAAGTGCACCAGAAATGACTTCTTCCGGGTCGGGAGAGACCCATACGCATGCGCAGAAAGGATTTTCGGCGCTTTTTTCCCAACCCGGAAGAGCGCTGCCGCGCCGCGCGCCGTAAGAGCGGGCGGCGGGGGTCATCGCGGGCCGGATTGGCTGGCTAATTGGGCCGCATCCGGCCCCCGGGCCGTAGTCTGGGGACCCCTGCCCTAGTTAATTTCACAATGGCGCCTTTAGGTCCTGTAGTTTGGATTTTCCACATCTGGGCAAATCATTTGTTTTGGGCTTATTTTTAAAGGTTATTTGAGCAGGACAAGAAGAGCACAACCTGAACAGTAGTCTTCTCAACCCAGGGAAGGGAGGATGGCAAGAAAGTTGGAAATACTTTGTTTACTGCTAAATGTGGCTCCCTTGCACACACCCCAAAAAACCTCCTGGGTCACACAGAGGTGTGGCATTATGATGTGTATGAATGAATTTATTATTTTGGTCACAGACCAGTTCCAGCCCACACACAGTATCAAGGAAGTCATAAAACACAATAAGAAGCTGCAAATCTGAGAGCCATATGTCAGTTGTGTTAATATTTTTGCAGCAAAGACCTGGGAGGCTGCCGGAATGTAGAATGTAGAAAAGCCTTATAATAGCTTTGGTAGATCTTTGGGCATTTGCAAGAGTATTTTTAACCTGATAATGCCATGAGCCCTTTTCCTGGAAGGTTATACCCAGGTATTTAAAAGACGATACCTGTTCAATAGGCCAATTGTTAAATCTCCATTTGTGTCTCATTCTTTTTTTTGGAGAACACCATAACTTTGGATTTGCTATAGTTAATTTTTAATTGTTTGGCATTACAATAGACAGTGAGAGATCTTAGAAGTTTTCTTAAGCCTACACAGGAGAAGGAAATTAGAACTGCGTCATCCGCATATAAGACAACCGGGAAGGGTGTACCAGCCAATTTAGAGGGGTGGGCATTTTCTTTCTCCATGTTTCCTACTAAGGAGTTAATATAGAAGTTGAATAAAGTAGGCACAAGGACGGAACCTTGTTTAACACCATAGTAGGTCTGGATTTCCTTGGATAAATGGCCCTGTCGGTCACACCTAACCCAGAACCAAGTGTTTTCGTATAAACTGCAAATGAGATGCAATAGATGTCTGTCTATATTTGAGGTGCTTAGTTTTTCCCAAAGCCTATCTCGTGATATTAAATCGAAGGCAGATTTAAAGTCTATGAAAGCTATGTAGAGAGATCCTCCTTTTCTTGAAGTATTATGATGTGTAAACCAGTCACTTGTGATGCTTGTCTGGTACATTTATTACTGGAATTTCAGGCGGCGAGCAAATGAAATGGGAACATCAACAGAAGGTTTTTGTTGTTAAGGTTTAAATGCTCCATCTATCTCCCATACACATCCATTTACTACAGTTCAAATATACCTAGTTTCCTGCCCATGGAGGTTCCCTGCCCAGCATGGCATGTTGCCCAGGCAGCCTGTGATCTCCACACAACTTGTAGCATGGTGTCAGTGAAAGGTTTCTCCTGCTCTCTATGTGAAACTATTACTATGCCATGTTTCTGACTACTTTTAAAAGCTTCCCTCCCCTAAGTTCAGCATTAGCGGTTAGGAAAATGTGAAAATGGAATAAACTACAGTGTGAATGCAGCCAAAGTGAAGTCTTCGCTCATCCGTTGTAAACAATCAAGAGGCCAAAAAGAAAAGAAATTGAGAACAAAACCTAAAACAAGCATACAGTCTACCACCATTCCGTCCTGTCTTTTTCTGTTCAATGGTCCACTTTAGATTGGAAACAAGCCTTTGCTCACCTTCTGGCGTGTGTTTTCACTGGCCAATTTCAGAGGTCCGCTGGGGAAGGGGAAGGAGATTTTGTGAGGTGCACTCCTGGCAAAGTCCTTCCTCATCCTCTCCTTTACCTTACTTTGATTGTGATCTGAGCTAAGGGGGCTGCGTTGAGGCAGGAGGGATGGAGTGGTCTTTCAGCGGCAGCTGCTTGCTTTGTCTCACAGGATGTAATGCCAGTTTAGATTATTGTCACCACTTGGGGGGAGGGAAGTGAATAAGTAATCAGACCAGATGCACGTGGTGCTTTGAAATAAACAACAAAGGGGTTTTGTTCTCCCACCCTCCTTGCTTTGTTCTGCTTCTGGGGTAGGAAGCTTCTGGCTTCTGAGTTATTATTTCTAGATGTTGGCACAAGACTGTAACATAAGTCAACCTAAGGCCTGTTTGGGCAGGAAGGATATGATCATTTATTTTGTAGTATCTTTATTGGATTGTCTGAGAACGGTAATTTACTTGCAGGGAATGTGCCATTGCCAAACTGATCAATGCATATACAGATAACTAACAATATTAAGATACCAGCATAGTTCAGAAGATAATCAGCTCATTCAAGTTCCAGGCTTAATTTTCTGGAAAAGGGGGAATAGAAGCATGTGTGATTTTTCTTTTTAAGCAGCAGCAGCTCATTGTGGGTCTGCATGTACCATTATCTCCAGGGAGTCCCTGGAAAGACTTCTGCCGGAAACAATGCCGAGCTAGATGGAACAATGACCTGAGTTCCTGAAAGCAACTTCTTATGTCCCTGTGTTTGAATCCAGGCACGCCCAAGGAACAACAGCAGCCCCATTCAGAAGATGTTGTCAGATTAATGTGGGAGAAGATCTACTACAGGCATAGGCAACCTTTGGCTCTCCAGATGTTTTGGACTACAATTCCCATCAGCCCTGACCACTGGTCCTGTTAGCTAGGGATCATGGGAGTTGTATCCTATAACATCTGGAGGGCCGAAGGTTGCCTATGCCTGATCTACCAAGTATATCTTGATTTCTTTTTTATGTTCTTAGGATGAGAGTTGTAGTCCAAAATATCTGAGCTACTCTTGAGGTAGGGCAAAGATACAGAGAGTAATTTTACTGTGCAGTCGGCAAACACCAATGTAAGCTTTAACTTGATAGTGGTTTGCAGGGCATCTTATGTAATAATCATACAAGAGGATCACTGTTTTATCTGCTAGGTGCTACTTTTACATTCTTGCTGTTTTGTGGTGGTGCCCATGTCACTTTTTCACAATGCTAAATTCACCCAGGCCCAAAAGATTGAGGAACACTGATTTCTAATCAGAGCAGTATGCAAACTACAGCTGAATGGAGCTGTTAAGTGAACCCTGCTAAATAATGAGCAGAAGGACCATGATGATGGTTGAATGCCACATTCTACCAACCAAATTCTTAAGACTTTAAAAATTCAAAAGCATTAACCTTTCTAGTTGAAAGATGCAACATTAGTTCAATACATAGTTTCACCCAGATAGGGGAATCAAACAATAACTACCCAAACGCTAATGTTTTAAAAAATGCCACGGAGGTCCTAAATGTTTCAGTCCTGAAGTTTTAAATGTTTTTACCAATAAGAAAACCGTTTCCACAGAATCAGAAGGATATGCCCTTAATGGCAGAGAATTCAACAGAGACTTCATATTTCAATCCATGAAAGCTCTAACACACACTTTAATTGAGAAACTTGTAAAAAAACCTGAAACATGAAACAAAACAGTTCCCATCAACATCATGAATCAAAGCAGAATAAAGTGTAGCCAATGCACACTTATTTATAAATAAAGTACTGAGCAGAATATCCTAGACACACACGTTCCAACTTATTCAGCTTGCTTCACTACGTATCTCTTCAGTATTCCTTTCATTGCTCTTTTGAAAAGTGGTGGTGGTGGAGAAGCCACTAATGAGAAAAACATAATGTGGAAAAGTATTCCCACTATTGAAGCAACAATATTCACGTACTTTGCTTTCTTGCCATGCGCTTTTGCACCTTCAGGATCTCCCATGAGTATACAATCCCTTGACTGAAACAGGAGTAGAGAAAAAACATATTTTTAAATAATAATAAAAAATAAGCAGTATAAACATTGTTGCACATGCTTTAAAAACCTGGAGGTCAAACGTGCTTTTCACGGTTGTTGTGTGATCATTTCAAACCAAGAACTTCCTGCTCAGTGTTACAACTGCAACATCCTTGTTAGCAATGAAATACTGTAGTATTCTTTTTTCAAATACAGCACTGTACTCTAGAATGATTTACTTGGCAATTACATTCCGATACACTACCTGAATATTAAAAGTAAAGGACCCCTGACAGTTAAGTCCAATCGTGAATGACTCTGGGGTTGCGGCGCTCACCTCGCTTTACTGGCCAGGATGGCAGGACCTGGGACCAAACAATGGAGCTCATCCCGTTGCAGGGATTCGAACTACCAACCTTCTGATTGGCAAGCCCTAGGTTCAGTGGTTTAGACCACAGTGGATATTAGTAAGTGCTATTGGGCAAATGGCATTTATTCCATCTATTCTCCACAGTACATTATAATTTGAGGCAAATAAATGAGACACCCTTTTTTTGATAGTATAAACATATCTACCTCATTGCCTGTTGGTAATAGGGAGCTTTCACCCCAAAATTACTTTTTCCCATTTTGCCTAGTTTGGCTCCTTCTCACTGGAGATCTATAATGTATTGAAATATTTTTGGGAGCATCACAGGAAAGGTACAGTACAGATAATACGAAATGTATAAATGATGGGAGGAAAAACTGTTTTTAAGGTTTCATTTCTGGAGAAAACTGTTAATAGAGCCTATGGGGTGGTCCATCCTCTATTGTATACCAAGGACTATAGTGAGGTAACATTCCTGAAAGAAAACTCTCCCACCCACCCCCACTTTGCATTGTTCCTTAGAATGACATGGGACTTAAAAAGTGGTTGATACTATATTGCAGGTTACCTGAAAGACTGCCTGCTCCTACATCAACCACCTTTATTTAGATAACCTCTTGTGGCACCACACCATACAGAATATCATAGGGAACCCAAAGAGAGGCATTTTCTGCTATTGCTCCTGTATTATGCCTTTCTATCTGCCACAAGAGAAGCAGCAGCCAGTCATCAGTTGCTTCAGACATCTAGGGCAGTATGCAGCTGCATCCCATCAGCATAAAGATTTCCATTTGTGAACTGAATGCCCCCTCCTCTCCTCTCCTCTTCCCATGCCCACCAATCTGCTCTAGGGGTTCCTTCCCATATCCTTCCAGAACAGATTGAGGAAGACACAGATGGGTAGGAGGAGGGGGAGTTCAATTGCACAGTTGTAAACTGTGCTGATGGGACAGGTTAGCTGGACACTGTCCACACCTTTTATATAATAATAAATAATAATCATAATAATACTTTATTATTTGTACCCCACCCATCTGGCTGGGTCTCCCCAGCCATTCTCGGTGGCTTCCAACAGATATTAAAATACATTAAAATTAAACAAAACAGCTATTAAAATACATTTTTGCTCTGGCCTTCTCTACCTATAAGATCAGACTGTGTTTTCTGTGACTGAATTCCCTAATTCCATTTGTTTTTTTGTATTTTTGTTTTAATGACATTGCTTGAATTTATACTGTACGCCATTGTAGGCCCTTGGTTCATACCAGTAGACTATTAAATAAAAGCTGGTGGCACTTTGTGCTAAGCCTTCCATGCGCAAGTCTTTTTGGGACATATATATATATATATAGAGAGAGAGAGAGAGAGAGAGAGAGTCTGGGGGCTGAAGCTACAATGTATACATTCCAACATGTATACAACACATGCACATCCTCTGGCTGGGTCGGGACGACATGGGGTTGGGGGGCCAACTCCCATCTCTTGCAGGGGCTCAATTAGTGCCAGAGCCTTCTGTCAAGAGTTTGAGTGTAACCTTCGACGCCTCCCTTTCCATGGAGGCGCAGGTTGCATGCACAGCAAAGGTGGCATTTTTTCATCTCTGCCGTATCAAGCAGTTGGTCCCTTACCTCTCTCGCCCTGATCTGGCCACAGTGATCCATGAGACGGTCACCTCCAGGCTTGATTATTGTAACTCGCTCTACGCGGGGCTGCGCTTAAAGCTGACCCAGAAACTCCAGCGGGTGCAGAATGCCATGGCGAGGCTCCTTACGGGGTCCCGGCCGCGGGATCACATTCATCCAGTGCTTTACCAGCTGCACTGGCTCCCGGTGGAGTACAGGATCAGGTTTAAGGTGCTGGTTTTGACCTTTAAAGCCCTATGCGGCTTGGGACCCTCGTACCTACGGGACCGCCTCTCCTGGTATGCTCCGCGGAGGACCTTAAGGTCCACAAGCAACAATATTCTGGAGATCCAGAGCCATAAGGTGGCTAGATTGGCCTCTACTAGAGCCAGGGCCTTTGCAGTATTGGCCCCAACTTGGTGGAACGCTCTTTCCCAGGAGACCACGGCCCTGCGGGATTTGTCATCTTTCCGCAGGGCCTGCAAGACAGAGCTGTTCCGCCTGGCCTTTGGGTTGGATTTAGTCTGACCCCTGTGTTTTCCTCCCTCATGGCTTGGACTTATGGACTACTTGAAATGAGGCTGCATTTTAAATTTTAATACTGTATTTTAATATGTATTTTAATTACTTGTTTTTATGTTTTATTGTTATTTTGTTGGCGTGAACCGCCCTGAGCCTGGTTTTTGACTGGGGAGGGCGGGGTATAAATAAAAATTTATTATTATTATTATTATTATTATTATTATTATTATTATTAAAAAGTGCACAGGGCACCCATCTTTTCACCTCTATTTGTAGCTAAGGTGTGTTACAAAGCCTCTGACTCCACCCTGCAGCCTAGCAGTGCCTGGTTCCTATCAGCCCATCCTTAGCTAGATGACATGGGTGAGGGGAATGAAAACTCCCTTGAAAAGCGCCCCCACCCCCATCACAAAGGCAATGAGGGGAGAGCTGTTTATGCTAAATGGTGCTAGGAGAAGAATGAAATCTGCCCCAGAAAATGAGAGTAAAGCAAGAAGGAGAGGCAGAAATGCTATCCAGTCCATGAGGAGGAAAAGGAGCAAAGACTGAGGAAGTGAAGAAAACCAGAAGCGGGTGTGTGTGTGTGTGTGTGCGCAAATAACTGGGTTAGATAATGGCATTTCCCGCCCTTTTGGGGGGGGGCGGCGGCTTTACCTTGATGGAGAAAATGAAAGCGACGAAGCCAAGGCCGAAGTAGTTCATGAAGACTATATTAAAGGCCGACCAGAAGACGAAGTCTCGCAGGGGATGGGCAGCGGCCACTGGGTCGGGGCCGTGGCCCACAGGGGGCGGCATATGGGAAACTGGGCGCAACCCAGGCTGAACTGCAACGTGGGGAAGCGAGAGCAGGAGGAGGCGGCCGGCAGCTGAGGTGAAATGGGGGGCGGTGAGAATGGGAGGAGGCAACCGGCAGCTGGGGTGAAATGGGAGGGCGGCGAGAGCAGGCCAAGGGCGGGTGCTGATTGGGCAGCGCCTGTGGCGGGCGAAGGAAGCCGCCGCTTTCGGTTCTGAGGAAACAAGGGATGAATTAGATTTGGTGGGAAACGAAACTCAGATGGGAGAGGCAGGCAGGAAGCTGTGGTGCTCCGACGCTTTGCTCCTGAACGCGTAGCGTTGGTGGCAGCAACCCCGATAAAATAAATGACAGTTGACAGTTGACAGTTCCTTGGAACAAGCCAGCTCAGGATCAGCTCACCTTGGGGGGGAGGGGGCATCTCATGGTGTGGCGACTCTACTTAGTCAATAACGACAGGCCTGGGTTCTTTCCGAGGAAGGGCAAAATTATTCACCTGCGCCGGGGCTGCAGTGAGAGACATTTCTCAAAGGCTGCACTCCAATCTCAACAAACAGCTTTGAAAAAGCAGAACTTGTCTCAAGCCCCCCCCCCCCCTGCTGCACTGCATAGTCTTTCCGCCCTTGTTCGCCCAGCATCTGCCAGCCTGTGCGTTCTTGCCCAGGCTGCCTGCTGACCTATGCAGGTTTAAATACAGACACTAGTTGGCTCACTCCATCTGACGGACGTGTGTCAGACTTCCCGGCATAAATGGTTTACACAGCACTTTCTGCTGGTCTCCAGGGTGAGGGTGGTGGAAGAGAGAGATTCCATTTGGGCCCTCCATCAAGGCTAAAAAGTAGTAATGTTGTAAGCCAAAAATGGCTTATCTTCTGAGTTAGCCAATAAAACTCAGAGACAAGAGGAGTTAGGAGTCCATTTTGTTTATTGCAAAGCAATAAGGTTACAGTCGAATCTTTTCGCAAAACTGCAACCCCACCCAAAGGTCGGCCAGGAATTTATAACATTTCAGACAAAGGATTTTGATTTAACCAATCACATAAAGCATTACATCATTTAATATTTTAATATTCATCATTGTCTCATTTCATATTTAATACGTATGTCATTACCTAATCTAATACGCATGCGCAATAAGCATTGCTAACTAAACTTTGATTCTTACTGTGTTCTGTTACATACCGGTATTGTTAGTTTGCATGTATGGGAACCTGTGTTACGTGTGGATGTAACAATTTAAGGAAATCCCTGTATAACATTTGGACTAAGTTCAGAGGAATTTTAGAGCCTAAAATTCCATTATGGGCTTGTCCAACAGAGGCCATTGCCGTCAAACGAAGGAATATGGATTGGAGCTGGCCCTCATATAGAGAGATCACGGAAATTGAGAATGGAGAAATAATACTAAAAAAAATGAGGACATTAAAGAAATGATGATGGACTGGCTCCAATACTTTCAGCTGCGCCAAAAATTAACTCTAGATATCAAAAATGGATTGGCTAAAGAGACATCGAAATTTGAAAAAGAATTAATAATAAAGAGGGGGGAAAATATTTCAGGGATATATGATCTCCTACTAGAGTGGGAGACCAAAGAGGAACTGACAAAAACTGTTATGATCAAATGGGTGCAGGACTGTGGGCATAACATAACAACGGAGCAATGGGAACGTCTGTGGACAAAAGATCTGAAATTCACGGCGTGCTATTCACTGAGACAGTGATGGGCAACCTTTTGAGCTTGGTGTGTCAAAATTCGCCAAAAAACAGAGCATAACTCGGGTGGTGTGTCACTTCAAGAAAAAAAACACCCATAATTTCGCGATATTTATAGTTTAAATAACAAAAATGTATAATTGTAATATATAACTGTATTTTAAAAACCAAAAACTAATTATTTAACCAAACCAAACCAAAAACCCCTTATTTATCACAAAGTGCCCAGAGTTGTTGAGCTGTTTGGGGGGAGCTGCTGACCAAAGTTTTGGAGGGTTTTTTGGGGGTGCAAAAGTTGCTTTGCTTTTGGGGGGGGGTGCCCCAAAGCTGCTGCACTTTTGGGGGGGGAGAGAACAGAAATAAATGATGAATAATACCTTCGCTGGAACTAACACGCAGCACCGACATAGTCTGCCAAAGCGCCAAAAAATCCAGCACAGGACGGGTTAAAAAACAAATGCTGTTACACCCAATCATCGCCTGCCAAAGCGCCAGAAAAAAACAGCACAGAAAGGGTTAAAAACCAATCTCTGGCTACCAGCAACAACAACAACAAAAAAGGATCGGAGACAAGCTGTAGTTTGAGGAGGAGCGGGAGAACAAATGGGGGGGCAACAACAATGTGAATGGGCCGATGGGGCGTGTGTCAGCAGTGAGGGCTCTGCGTGTCACGTCTGACACGTGTGTCATAGGTTCGCCATCACTGCACTGAGAGAACATAGCATGAAAATGCTATATAGGTGGCACCTCTCCCCACAGAAACTAGCAAAGATGTATAAAGGGAGGAATCCTGAATGTTGGAGGTGCGGGAAAGAACGTGGATCGTACTTCCACATGTGGTGGGCGTGCGATTTAATTAAAGATTATTGGGACAAAATCTATAATGAAATCAAAAAACTATTCAAGATAACCTTCAAGAAAAAACCCGTAATATTCCTCCTGGGCATTTTACCTGATAATTTTAAAAGGGAAAACAGAATGCTCATGATGTACAGCTTGACTGCCGCTACAATCCTGATCGCAAGGAAATGGAAAGATAAACTACCCCCAACCATAGCAGAGTGGCAAGCCCTGCTGATCGAATACTTACAGTTAGCAAAACTAACGGGCTGGGTGCGGGATATAGGTTATCAAAAGGTATCAAAAGAATGGATAATTTTCAGAGAGTATCTAAAAACATACAGTAACAACAACATTCTACTGGCAGAACTTGAACGATATCTGTAAAATATAAAAAATAAAATCAAAAATAGAGAGGAAGAACTCTTTTTTTAAAGTTAATATAAACAAACCTGTGAAAAACAACAACAAAGAAAACCAGATATGATGGTGAAGGGTTGGAAGTATCGTTTATTTGTGGAAATGGAAAACACCTTGAAACATAATTTTGGTATGTATAATTTCAGCTTTAAGAATCTAGTTTGATATGTTTTGTTGTACGTTTTACCTGTGTACATCTGTGAAGACTCGTTGTAAACCATTTTTAAATTTTTATTTGAAATAAAGGTATTATTATTAATAATAATAAAGGATCCCAAGGGGTATAGTTTCTATATGCATCATACAGTCTTTCTAGGAATGCTCCAGGGGTTTCATCAGGCCCTTGGCGAACCTCACCAATCTTGCTTAGATTACGGCCGTTCACTGTTCATACCAGCCACCACTGCATTGCGACACCATTTCAATAGTTCCAGCTGGGCAGTATTGTTCGGATCCCAATTTGGATTTGTGAGTGGATACCTTGCATCCACCCAACCGTTGGCATCAGCTTCTTCCACTGGGACCTGGGCCTTCAACCACTGCTGAGCCTGCTGATCCACTCGGCGTCTCTCTTCAGTGCTCAGGATAGTCCCTAGGAGTTGTTGTAGATCCTGCCAAGTGGGCTGATGAGTGGCCATAATAGATTCCACCAAACCGGTTAAAACTTGGGGTTTTTCCAAGTATGATGGGTTATGCATCTTCCAATTCAGCAGATCCGTTGATGTGAATGGTACATAGGTCTGTATTGTAGCTGGGATGCCGTATCGACCTGCACCTGGGGCCGGGTTCACAATTTCTCTCAGGGGGTGAAGTCCAGCCGCCCCACTTTGCCCCTGCTCCGAAGACAATTCCAGCATTCGGCCACCCCTCAAGTGCATACTATTCATCACAGTCTCTGCCAACACTGCCATCTCATCCCGTAACTCATGCAGCTCCCGCATAGATGGGGACTGGTAGACTTCCAAGTCCCTGTCCGCCTTTTCTTTCACAAATGCTCTCTCTCTTTGCTTGGATTGTGGAGTATGATGAACAGCAGCAGGTTCAGGAGCTGCGGATCCCGGCTGCAGTGCATGGTGATAGCTGGCAGGTACATATGGAGGAGGCCCATCATCATCTCTCTCAGGCTCTACTAATATTGGAGCTGTCTGGGTCTTGGTTGGTTCTTTCTGGTGCACTTTCTCAGTACAGAAATGCACTTTCTTTAGGGGCTTGACTACTACTGCCTCCTTCAATGCCCGCTGTACCATCAGCGAAGTACAATAATATTGTTTGCACTTCTGTAACCAGTGAGGGTTTTCTCTCAGGACCATTACCCAAGAGTCCGCATATTCAAACTGCTCTGAACATGCTGGGTGTTGTGTCACGCTTCACAACAGCTGGGTAGCCAGTTCCAGGTCATAGGAGCCTTGGGGAGGCCACCGACTCACCTGGGAGGGCCAATCCAATTTACAGAGAGTCATTAATTGTTTGGGAGGTCATAGATCTACCATACTTGTGCTGGAATTTGCCAAAATTATTTACCATGCATTGCAAGGGAGTCCATTCCTCCAGGGACTGTGAGGCCCCCATGCGGGACTCCTCCAAACAAGGGGGTGTACTCCCAAGCCACAAGCCAAATATTCAAGGCAAAACAGGATCTCCTGGTCTCTGTGGATCTGGAAATAACAGGAAAAGCAATGACAAAACAATAACCTTCCTCCATTCTTTTCCGAACCCATTTCAAAATTCATCCACTGCCTGCACATCACTCTCCCCCCACAAATCGTGAAAATGTGTGTGTGTGTGTGTGTGTGTGTGTGTGTGTGTGTGTGTGTGTGTGTGTGTTTTAAATGAAATACAGGGTGCAGGTATGTATAGTTCATCCAGTTTGTGAAAAGCCAGGTCAGAACTACCGAAAACCTGAATAAAATGTGAAGTTGTGTTAAAACAGTAAATACTGGGTGCAGGGAACTACATGTCATTCTGAAACCTTTAAAAAATGTGAAAAAGGTGAACAGGTAAATGACAATTCAGTAAAAACTAGTAAGTAGGCAGATAAGAGCAGGAGGCCTGAGCCTGGTGATATAAGAAAACAATGCAACGAGACACACACTTCTCTTCCCCTACCTTCCCAGGCCAAAAGAACAAAATATGATACAATTCATACTGCTTGCCAGAGTGCAAAGGGATCACACACACTCACTCTAAGGGTGCCCCCTCCATTTACTCCCAGAAGGGAGGGGAGGGTGGATGGAGAAGAGAAGGGAGGGTGCGTGCGTGAGGGTGAAGGTGCTACCCTGCACACACCCCCACTGCACGCACACACACACACACACACAAAATACACAGGCCCATCACTGTAGAGACCTTTTAAGGAACAGGCTCCCTCAGAAATCACAGAGCTGACTCATTGAACAGGCTCAGATTCACATAAGCGCACAAACAAATTCACAATTCACACAAGATTCTGGGTCAGGGTAGGCTTTAAAAGCCAGGACCAGTTCAGGGTAGGACTGTTGGGGAGGCACAGATAAACAACAGGTACCAAAAAACAAAGCCAGAACTACAAAAACCTCAACAAAATGTGAAATAGTGTTGGGGGGGGGGGATGAAATACAAAAAGCCAGAACATGCAACCAGCAGGTGCCATTAAGGAAAGGCCAGAAAATGAAATTTTGTTTAAAAAAATGAATAAGCACCAGCAAGTAATAACTAAAAACAAAAAAACAAAACCTTGCTACTTAAAACGCACCCCCCCAAACACCTTCCTCCCTTAAATAATAGTTGGGGCCCAGCCATAAAGTGCACCTAAGCTGCAGTGAGAATCCAGAAACCAATATAAACCAGTGAGAGAAGGGAGGGGAGTTTGTGAGAGGAGAGTTTGTGAGAGAGAGAGGGAAGGTGCTCTCTGCGCACACAGACACAGCGGACAAACCTCTATTGTGTTAAAAGTAACTCAGAAGGACAGCAGAAAGAAATGCACCGATCTGCTAACGTTCTGGGGGGGGGGGGGGAATGATACAATTCGAAATGCTAGCTTAAGGAACACATAGTCCTTTTCACACACACACACAAAACTTAATGCAAACGCCTGGGTACACCCCCGAGACAGCTCTTCGCAGCCCCCTCCGATCGGGTTGGAGACACAAGCCTCAATGCAAAAAACAAAACAAAACAAAACAGTCAGCAGAGGGAAAGCCACACAGTCATGCAAAGGCCTACCCCCCTTCCCCCAGCCCTTTTGCTCGGGAGGAAGGGGGAAGCCCATAAAAAAATACAAAGAGGGTACGAGAAGGTACTGCAGATGTTTCTACCTCCACAAAGGTGGGGGGGGGGAAACATATAGAAAGGCGAAAGATAATAAGCCACATGGAAACCAGTTATCGAAGCAGGAGCAAGAGAAAAGGAACGAAAAGAAGATGAGGGGGGAAAGGGGAAAGGAAAGGAAAATGTTGTAAAGTATGCACAAAGCGTGCAGTAAGGTAAGGAAATAATGAGACTGAGATCTATTAAAACATAAGACATGAAAAGCAGATAAACAAGAATCGATGGATCGCAAGAATCAGGTACTTCACTCCCAAAGGCTGATAGGGTCACAAGAATCAGGTACCTTACAGTGAAAGCCCATAGGTTTAGCAGAAAGCAAGAAAGAGAAAGAGAGAAAAGGAGAAGAAAGAAGTAAAGCAAAAGGGGACAAGGAAATGGGTTAAACAATATACAACCAGAAGAATGAAGCAATTAAAGCAAAAGGGATGCTAAACAGAACAACAAGGGGGTACATTCAGGGAACATTATATGGTATGCAACTCCAATGGTTAACTGGAAAGGAGAAAAAAAAAACAAAGAAAGTCCCTTTTCTTCCTCTCGGGTGTTAACACCCGGATAGGAACAGCAGGGCATAGCTTAATAATTTCTCCCCAGTCCCAGCTTTTCAGCTGGAACTCGGATCTGACACACACAGACTCAGGCACCATAGCCACCAAGTTATCCCTTTTTTAAAGAGAAATTCCCTTATGCTGTCTCGCGAGAAAAGGGAAAACCTGGCAGCTATGTCAGGCACACAGACAACTTAAAGAATTCAACAGCAACACCAATCCTACTTATTGATCCCTGGCAATTCACATAAACACACAGACAAATTCACACAATCTATAGAATAAGGAACCCATAGAGAAGGACCCCGTCACACAAGCACACACCCAGTCACACAAAAAATGTTTTAGAACTTACTGGAAGATTATTTCAAATCTCAAGTCTTTACACAGCAACAAAGTTTCAAATTCTTACTTCAGCTAAATCTAGTTAGCCCCGCAACCCTCAATTTCCGTCTTGGTTTACTATTCGGCCCACTAGCAGTACCTTCTGTCCTCTGTGACCTTTCCAAGGTGGATCAGACCTTGCTTCCCCTTTTTAAAAGGAGGTTCCCATACACCAAGAATTTCATACCTTTCTTATCTGTTGGTCGTTTGTTGCCGGGACTCCATCTCCTCCTCAGTTAGTTGAAACGCCGGTTGGGTCGTCTTTGTCCTCCACTGCTTCTCAGGGTTTTCCAGGATTCCTCCCTTGGCACGCGCTTTGAAGAAAAATCCTCTAACTTGGCCGAAGTAGTAGAAGAGAAAAATGTCCCAAATCGCCCTGCTTCAACCTTGGTACATCCGAGTCACGGCACCAAATGTTGTAAGTCAAAAAATGGCTTATCTTCTGAGTTAGCCAATAAAACTCAGAGACAAGAGGAGTTAGGAGTCCATTTTGTTTATTGCAAAGCAATAAGGTTACAGTCGAATCTTTTCGCAAAACTGCAACCCCGCCCAAAGGTCGGACAGGAATTTATAACATTTCAGACAAAGGATTTTGATTTAACCAATCACATAAAGCATTACATCATTTAATGTTTTAATATTCATCATTGTCTCATTTCATATTTAATACGTATGTCATTACCTAATCTAATATGCATGCGCAATAAGCATTGCTAACTAAACTTTGATTCTTACTGTGTTCTGTTACATATTGTTAGTTTGCATGTATGGGAACCTGTGTTACGTGTGGATGTAACAATTTATGTTCTAGTTTATGAATTGCTTCTTGGTGATTTACGTATTAGCTGACCTTCTATCCCAGTAGGGACGGCTTCTTGCTGAATCATCAGTTTCTTTAAAGCAACTGGTTACCATAATTCACTAATATAAGCATATTCCAGGATTTATAGGGAATTACATTATTACCTTAATTGGGGCCCTTTGGGCCCCTGCTACAATAATAACACTCCCCAGCTCAAGGATGGCTATCCCATGCCTCCCTTCTGCCCTCCATTCTCATGTTAAGAAAGGGGGCGGGGGGCATAGGAGCCAACTCCTAGGGGCCCCCATAAAATATTTGATGGGCACTGCTATTCAGATAGTGTGCTTGTGACATCATATGATTGATTTTCAGGGTGAGGCTTATTTCTCCCCCCCCCAATATTTTATACAAGTTGGTATCCAAGCAGGGAAGAAAAAGAAAAGGTTCTATCAGAGAAGGAATGAGGAATCTATAGTCCCCTCCCACTGTTTTCAGCAACAATGCTGACCATCCCTGACAGTTGGTCATATCAACTGCAGGGTGTTCGGAGTCAGAATTGCAACATCTGGAAGGACGCAAGTTTCATTGAAGTAAGAGGGACGTTTTAAAAAGTGGCTTCTAACAAATAATAGCTGCAATTCCCTGAAACAGCTCGGTGAACTTGGTGAATGGAACTGCATGTTGGCTGTAGGAGGAGGGGGGGCAGACACATCCCACAGTGGGGGGGGGTGTCACTAGACTAGAAGGTAATAGCTGCCACCACCCCACCACCCCTTTGAATCCACTGGCAGCCCTGGGCACGAGGGAAAAGGGGCAACCCTCTGCCATTTCCAGGCTACACAGTCCGCCCCACTTTACTGTGGGCACGGGTAGAAATCCCAAAGGTAGGGTCAAACAGTCTGACACTGGTTTAGCTTTGCAGTCGGAAATCCCAAAACCACAAACAAACTTGTTCTTTAAGAATTTATTAAAAGGGAAATAAACAGCCAATATATATAATGGTTACACAGTTCTCAAGAAAAGGTTACAGAAATAAAACAACACACAGTATCACTACTAAACGCCTGATACTCACAAAACAAACAGAAATAATATTCTACTCCTTCTCCCCTAAGGCAAGGACTGGATAATAGACCATGGCTGGCAAAGGATCCAGGTGATGGCTATTACCAGTAGCAATCAACATTACAATTCTTTAAGTTCTTAACCAAAATCCCCCACAAGGTGTGTACTAATGCAGGCCAATCAAATTAAACCTTTAATTGTGACCTGACCACAATTTGTTTGTTGTACTGTATACAGATTCTCTAGTTCACTACATTGGCAATTATCAAATTATGATGAGCACAAAGAAACACAACACTGCCCTCATCCTAATTTGGAAGACACATTTAATTAAAGAGCACAGGGAAGTGAGATGAATAAATGCAGGGCCGGCTCTAGATAGACCCCCGGTGGCGCGGGGTGCTAGGGCGCCGGGCCGGGAGGCCGGGCGTCGCGCGGCAAAGCACCGCGGAAACCATACTGCGCCCTGCGAGGGCGGGGGCGCTGGAGCGATCTCCGCCCCTCAGCGCCAGGGCGCGCAACAGGCTGGAGACGCTCCTGAATAAATGGCAACATTTAGGACCGTTAGCCCCTTGCAGCAAGGGCCTGTTTTCTCTGTAAAGCACCATTTATGTTGGTGGCATAACAACAACCAATCCATATAGCTCAGTTGGCAGATTAGGAGACTCTTAATCTCAATGTTGTGGGTTTGAGCCCCACACTGGGCAAAATATTCCTGCATTGCAGGGGGTTGGACTAGATGACCCTCGTGGTCCCTTCCAACTGTATAATTCTATGATTCTAACACAATTGATTCTCAACCAGCAAGGCATGATCCTATAAGGAGATCATGAAAAGAAATGAGCAAGCTTCTCCCAACATACAATTTCTCTCATAGTGCTAATCTTTTTAGACAGAAGGCAGCATCAACCCACCATCCAAACTGTACACTATTGGCATGAGAGCGTGTGCTTTCCCCTGTGGTTTAATTCTAGGCTGAAGATACACAGTCAGCAATGCTAATTCTTACACATGGGACCATTTTAATTAAAATATGCTGTTTGTGTGTTTCCAAGAGAATTAAGTAGTCCCATATATAGAAATGTTTGATGGATCTAGTGATATTTGGATCCCTGAAATGAGAGACCTCCCATCTTAACTTTTTTTTTATTCGTGTAAAAAGTCGTCAGAAAATTACATAAATCTACATGTTGAAACCATAATATTGAAGAATCCTACAAAAGGGGAGTTTTATACCAACAAGAAAGCAATTGACGCAGAATAAGGTAGGCATGTTTTTCTTCCTCAGAATTCACCTCAGACTTCGTGTTTCAATACAGAAAAGCGGCAGTACACATCTTGAATGAGAAACCTGTTGAACTCGAAAACTTAATGGTGAAATGTTGGAAAGTGTCGATCACTTTTCCTACCTGGGCAGTTATCTTTCCACAAGGACTGACATTGATGCCGGAATCCAGCATCGCCTGAGCTCTGCAAGTGCAATTTTCTCCCGATTGAAGCGCAGAGTGTTTGAGGACCAGGACCAATTTTACTGTACACTTGTGAAACATGGACCACTTATTAACACCATCTCCAAGTCTAGGCTGAAAGAGTGATTTCTTACATCTGACACCCTTTTAGTTAAAAGATATAGCATCATAAAGGTAAAGGTAAAGGGACCCCTGACCATTAAGTCCAGTCGTGACTGACTCTGGGGTTGCGGCGCTCATCTCGCTCTATAGGCTTCCAGGTCATGTCAAGGACTTAGTTTATTTGCTCAAAAATCATCCCATAATTCATGTTTCAATAAAGAAAAACTCCCAGTATACATACTGAGTGATAAACCTGTTGAAGTAGAAAACAGATCAAAAAAAAATACTGCTTAGATCCCATGAGTAACAGGAAGAGGCTGTTCAAATTCAAATCTTGGACAAAGAAAAAAAAATCACTGATACAAACACTGTGTTTTCTCAATAAAAGTCTCAAACTGGATGGCAAAGTTGAAGAAGACATCAGAGTCTCTCTTCCACCTTCATAGGCAAGCAGTGCTGAGACCTTCATATCTCCAGAAGTGCAGGATGCACCAGGTGTCATGTAGAATGTCTCCTTCCTTGCAAATGAAAGAGTAGGGTGGGTACCCTCAATGAAGAAAAGGCAGCAAAAGCTTACAAGAAGTGCTATAATGCCAGGGAAAATATTCTGCACACACTTTGCCACTGAGCCAACATTCAGTGGCAATTGCTCTTCATCTTCACTATTCCTGCCATGCCCCGGAGCGAACAATGACGACGATAAAAGCGATGAAGAATATGATGCTCAGTATCAGAGCAATGATGTCATGTTTTTGGCAGTCCTGCCATAGGTAGCTGCAATTTCAGGATCTCCAAGCACTTTGTGATCCCTAGACTGAAAGTGGAGTGGAAGGAGAGGAGAGAATACAATTCTTAACAGTATTAATTATGAAAATTAACAATGGATATATATTTGTACATGCTGAACGCCTAAAGCTCCAACAGACTTTCCATGGTTGTCTAATCTTATCAAAACACACATTCCTCAACACTGACTGCATTGGTTAGAATGGTAGTCCACATGCAACGGAAGCGACTTACAGCATTGGGGCAAAATGTCAGAGTTGCACATGTCTGTAGACTAGAGATAGGAGCAACTTTCAGTCTAGGTTGCCCCATCTTCTTGGCCCCAATCCCTGTGCCCCACTCTCACCCAGAGCTACCAGCCAGTTTTGTTTCTCTGCTGGGTAGGGTGGAAGAGAAACCTGTTGTTTCTCTACATAGCTGTCAATCTTTCCCTTTTCTTGTGAGGAATACTATTCGGAATAAGGGAATTTTCTGCAAAAAAAGGGGGGGGAGTTGACAGCTATGTATTCTCTACCTTCCTACCATGGGCATCACAAGAGGGGGGCGGAGGGACGGGCCGCCCCGGGTTCCAGGGGAGGGGGGTGAAATTTGGGCCGGCCCTGCCCCACCGGTGGGCTGCCCTCACCGCTTCCACAGCACCCTTGCAAGCTGCCATGAATTGGAGAACGTCAGTTTTTTGCTGAAATTCTGACCCCGCGGCTTAGCGGTTTTTTTTCAAAAAAACAACAACAGGCCATATTGAAACCCTGAACCATGAGCCGCCGATAGCGCGCAGCAGCCCCGCAAGCCGCCTTTTCGCTCAGCAGCTTGCAAGAGTGCCGCAGAAGTGGCTGAGATGGACAGAGCATGCACGACTTTTTTGCGCATGCTCTGTCCGTCACAGCCGCCCCCGCCGCTTCTGTGGCACCCTTGCAGGGCGCCAAGCGAAAAGGCGGCTTGCGGGGCTGCTGCACGCTATTGCTGGCTCATGGGTTCAGGGTTTCAATATGGCCTGTTGGTTTTAGACAAGGAACTATGGAATGGAATTGCTGTGTGAAACAGTAAGAGACGGGGGACAGGAGTTTCACAGCACTCTTCATCAATATGCCTAGATAGACTTGGGCACTACCCCAAGATAGACTGAAATGCTTTCCTCCTTATCTCTAAGGTTCCATAGCAAATTCTGTGTAGCTGATGCCACCAAATACCACAGCTACTCTCTGGGAATTGCTCTCAATGAGAATTCTCTGGAGGGGCCATTCCAGGCAAATACGTAGAGATAAGAAACAGTGAAGAATCTTCCTACCTTGGCAGAATAGGCAAGAGCGACAAAGCCAAGGCAACACAGGTTCATGTAAATGGTGTTGAATATGGACCAAATCATATAGTCGTGGGGATCACCGGAGGCCATAGCTGCCAAGTATCCCATTTTTTGTGGGAAACCCCCTTATTTCCAAGCCGTTCCCGGTGCTGCCACAGATTTTTTATATCCCTTAAAACTCCCGGATTTCAAAGTGAGCAGCTCCAAGTCCCTCCCCCTGCTGGCCAGGGACTGGGAAAACCTTGCCTCCTTGCAGAGAAAAGCCTCGGGCTTTTCTTCGCTCCGCTTGCTTCTCCCGGCATGTTCAAAGGAACAGATGTTGTTGTGCCTCCCTCCTGTAGCAGATAGCAGAGATCGGAGAGAACACAGACTCAGTCCCTGAATGCTGAGGTTAGCCTGGTTGTTGGGGGAGGGAGCGGAATGCAGATTCAGAGTCTTCATTGCTACCCATCTGGTTTGTGTGTATCTGTATTGCTCTGAGGCAAGGGCGTACCCACCACGGGGCAAGTTAGGGCAGCTGCCCTACTCTAGAAGCCAGCTGCCCCCCCCCTCAGGCAAGGCCAAGCACGGCGGGGAACCAGGGAGCGCGGCGCGGTGGGCAGGAACGCAAAACTCGCGCTCCGCTCTGCTGGGCTGGGCTCCGCCTCCGCCCACCAGCCCTGCTTCTAGGGAGGGGCACAGCCCGGCGGAGCGCGAGTTCGCCGTTCCCGCCCGCCGTGCCCTCCCTCCAGCTCCCCATCGCGCCCTCAGGCAAGGCCAAGCGCGGCAGGGAACCAGAGAGCGCGGTGCGGCGGGCGGGAACGCCAAACTCGCGCTCCGCTAGGCTGGGCTGGGCTCTGTCTCTGCCCACCAGCCCTGCTTCTAGGGAGGGGCACAGCCCAGCGGAGCGCGAGTTCGCCATTTCCGCCCGTCGCGCCGCGCTCTCCCTCCAGCTCCCTGTCACGCCCTCAGGCAAAGCCATGCACGGCGGGGAACCAGGGAGCGCGGCAGGGGGGCCTTCCTGCCCTGGCGAACTCCTGCCTTGCTGCCCCCTTTCCTGGCGCAGCGGCGGCTGCACTATTGCCGCCGCCTCCCCAGCTTTCATCTCTGTGACAAAGGCGCCCGCCTTTGGCCAGGGTCTTTTCGATTGGGCCATTGCGAGGCAGCGGGAGGAGCTTGGCTCCGTCATCTGCCCGCATGCAAAACCGTGCAGGGGTCGGCAGTTGCTGAGAACAGGGTCTCAAGGTGAGAGGGGCGTCTGCGCGGTTCCAGATCTCTCTTTCTCTCTCTCTCTCAATCTCTCTCTCAATCTCCCAGCTGGAGGGAGGTCGCGCCACGGTGCGCTCTGTCGGGCTGTGCTCTGCCTCTGCCCATCAGCCCGGCGCCTCTGACTGCACTTTCCCCGCCCACTTTGTGGCCCCTCCCCTTCCGTGCCTTGGCCCCTCCCCTTGCCCCCCCCCTAGTTTTGATCCTGGGTACGCCCATGCTCTGAGGTGAGGTGAGTGTGTTTTTCATTGGCTTTTGTGCACTTTTAAAAAGTTTGCTTTCCTTGATTTGCTCCCTGCTTAATTAATTTGTGTGTATCTGGGGGGGGGGGGCTGTTTGTAGAACAATAGCATTAAGGTCTTTTTCTCAACTCTGTTCATGTTATAACATTTTTGCTGTGATAATATCTTGTAGGCAGAGAAGCTGCCCAATAATCTTACAAAAACCTCTGGAAGAGCATGACATTGTGAATGGATTAATGGAATTTATTTACCCCCAAAAATAAACATATACAGCCTTATTCTACATAATTAAAAAACTAATCTTTTTTTAAAAATAATTTTTATTGATTTTACAAAATAAGACAAGACATACATATCAAATTCACCCACCCTCTTCCACCCCCCCACAAGCCCCCCTCCTGCCACGAGAGAGTCCCATGCAGGGCGAGTAGTCGAAGGTGGTCCATTTTGTAGCTGGGTTTATCCCCTCCCCCCTCCTCCCCCCCCGAGTCCACCTCTGCTACCAGTGAGCTCTAGGGTAACGAGGGAAGACAGAGAAGAATGTTCGTCCAGCTATGTATCCATACACGTCTTTTAAAAAAGAAAAAGGAAAAAGGAAAAAACCCAAAAAACAACAACAACAACAAAGAAAAAAGAAACTCATATAAATTCAACCCTCATTTGATTAACATTGTTTTTGGTGACTTCCCCGTATCTCTCCCCTATTGATTTTCATATCTTCTCATAATTATTCATTGCAATTTCATTCTAATAAATTCCACTCATAATTTTTAAACATAAATTCATACAGCTGATCATTATCCTTACATTTTATCTCTTATTCTAATTAACATAAAATTCATCTTCTCCCACCCCCCTATCCCACAGAATCCCTCCTGCCACGAGAAGGCCCCATGGGTGACGGGCAGTTGAAGATGTTCCATTTTATAGCTTGGTCTTTCACTGCCCCCCTCCCTCCCCCAGAACCCCTCCCTGCCACCAAGGGGCCCCGGAACAGAGGGAGAGAAACAGACAGCAAGCCACCAAGCTACCTATCTAAATAATCAATTTTCTAATAGCTAAACTATTCAATTTTCTGCCTCATACCTCTATTTTATCATCAAATTTATCAAATTCCCCCCCCAGCCTAATCTTTCCTCCAAAAAAATGTTCCTCAATTAAATTTCACTATTCAAACATTACCTCTAACCTAATATCACAATTCTACCTCTTCCTCTTCCCTAAAATTTCTCCCCCATTCAATACAGCAAATCCATAATACAGCCAAGATTTCAGAACCTAAAATTTCTATCCTGTTACACAATTACACAACCCTTTATTTCATCCCACCCCTACTCTTTCCCACTCTAAAACCCTTCTTTTATTCCTCCCCTCTTTCTGCCTCCTCTTAACCTTTAACTCCCATGTTTTCCCCAATCTCCCATTCAGTTCTTGTTTTCCCATTTCATGACCCATCAAGTCAAAGTTCCGAATTGACTCTTGTTCATTCTTTTCTTCTTGTCGGACTACATCTGCTTCCTCTTGTTTATTTTCTTGTCCATTATCTTCAGGAACAGGCTTTTCAAATTCTTTCTCCTCTTCTAAGTTCCCTTTTGGTTGTTGTTCCCGTTCCTGGTCCAAAAGTCCCTTCAACTGTAAACTAAACTGTTGTTGCCCCTCTACCAGTTCTCCCAGCAGCTTCAGTACTGTCCTCTGGAAAACATCTGCTCCAGATGTTGACATTCCTTCTCATTCAAGGGCAGAACAGAGATAGGAGGACTAAGAACAATGGAGTCTCAAACCTGTAGGATTCGCCACATGTCCATCTTGGCTGAGAAATTTTTTCCACAGTCCATATATTACTCCAGTAATTATTTCTCTTAAAACAAAGTCCAAATCTTGTCTTTCTTTCTTTCTTTCTTTCTCTTGTAACAAAGTTTATATCTTTATCAATTCCTTGCAACAGCTGTCAAAGTTCCCATTCATTAAAAAAAAAATTTGCTGGATCTCCTGGGGTATCAATTCCAGGGCTCTTACTTTTGCAGGGATTTTTATTCATAAAATACTTTCCCCTCCTTTACCCTGCCTCAGGTTGGGGAATTCAAAGTCCTTCCTTGGTGGTTTCCCAGTTTAAATACTTTATTTACCGGCTTTGGGTCCAATTCCTGCTTACTAATTCATCAAAAGGGAGAGATCAACTTCCGTTTTTTAAAAAAATCTCTTCCCTTATTCCGCATTAAAATCCAATAAAATATTGTCCAAATCTTTACTCACAATCTTTTATACTCATTCTTTGGAAGAATCCAGCGCTCTCCGCCTCCGGCTCGGAGCTTCCCTCCGCTAGGGTAACGATGGCGCTCAAGATGGCCCCCGCGACTTCTACCCTCCTCGCTCCGGGGCTCTTACTAGAGCTTACCGAAGATTGGGGAGTCCGGATTGGGGCTCCGCTGAGCAGTTTCACCCCCGGGACGCTCTACCCGGGGTTCTTAGGGGCGCATTTTATTTTAAAAAAGCATTTTATTTTAAAAAATCGATTTAAATAAAAAAATCTGATTTTTTTGATCTATTGTTTGAAAAGCACCAAGTCCTCTCTCTAGGAAATTAGAATTCTCTCAATGCATTCTCCTGTATCCAAATTAGGCCAGACACACACTTCATAGCTAGAGATCAGAATTTTACATTTCTGAGGAATGGTGGTTATTTGCATCTAGAGTGTCTGCCTGTACTTGACGCTTCTTAACAGGCAGAAATTCAACATGTAAATATTTCCTCTTCACTACATGTTCACACTAGGGAAATGTAGTATCTGTGCTGAATGTTCACCTGTTGCGCAGCTTTTAAAGGTACAGCACCCAAGCCAGAGTCCCACATCTTTTTGCACAAGATAGTGACCGCCGAAGACTCCTTATCCCTTTCCCTTCTCCCCTTTTTATTGTATGTCTCAGAATTATATTATATGATTTATATGATTTTATTGTTATATATATGTCAATAAAGGTGTTGAATTGAATTGAACTGACCAATCATGTCAATTCTGCCACACACACCCCACAAAAATCCTGGCTACGCCCATGCTGGAAGGCCAGTAAATGCAGAGTCTAAAATTACCAAATTGTTTCTGGTACTTGAACACTTTAATAGCAACAAGTTATGTTTTGTTTTTTTTAAAAAATCTATCCTACCTCTCAATCCAAAAATGCTCAAGCTGACTAACGAACAGTAATACGCACAGAATATTACAGAGGTGTGTACAATGTCTGTCTCTCATATTTCCCCCCTCTAACATTTTAATGAATCAGTTTCGGTTATTAAGACATTGGGAAGAAAAGGGAGGAAGAGGAGGGTGGGATGGGGAGATGGATGGGGCTGGTGTCCATTCTGAAGGTGGGGAAAGATGGTGGTGTGTAGCCTGGTGTGAATTAATTTGTAGCTTGGGGGGGGGTTACCGCCCCCTGTGGTGTGGACTGTCCCTGAGAATTGTAGACTGTCCCTGGGATAGGTGAGGGTGCTGATCCCTTATTTTCAAATCCAAAACTTGGCAGCTAAGTATGGGATAGACTTTTGAACACCACTTGATCAGATGTGTGAATTGGTTTCGTTACTAGACAGGTGGGGGGGGTTCCTGGGGTTTTTCCTATTATTATTCTGTCTCTCACAACTATAATAAACCTACCATTAAAATCATGGACTGGTCATTTCTTTGTCAGAGGGCAAACAGGCAAATTTAGCAGGGAATCAAACACTTTCCCCCCTCACTGTAAGGTTAGGAGATCCCTGCCTGAAACCATGGAGAACTGCTGCCAGTCAGTGTAGACAATATTGAGCTACATGGACCAATGGTCTGACTCAATATAAAGCAGCTTCCTATATTCCTATGACAAGACTGCCCTACCACCAAGACCACCCAATTTCTCAACAGATGAAGTTAAATCCTACTTCAAATACCTGCCAACAGGGCAGTATCCACTGGAACAGAGTGCATCAGGCTAGCTGCCCTCCAGCCCCCTGTTAAAAAAATTATGAAAATTCATGAGAACATGTGCCTTGGGTCCATGTTTTTCTGCCACTGCAGTGCATTTTTGTTCCATGGTGGTGGTAAACAGCCAGTCTTTAAATTAATTTACTGTGCAGTCGGCAGACACCAATGTAAGCTTTAACCTGATAGTGGTTTGCAGGGCATCTTATGTAATAATCATACAAGAGAATCACTGTTTTATCTGCTAGATGCTACTTTTACATTCTTGCTGTTTTGTGGTGGTGCCCAGGTCACTTTTTCACAATGCTAAATTCACCCAGGCCCAAAAGATTGAGGAACACTGATTTCGAATCAGAGCAGTATGCAAACTACAGCTGAATGGAGCTGTTAAGTGAACCCTGCTAAATAATGAGCAGTAGGACCATGATGATGGTTGAATGCCACATTCTACCAACCAAATTCTTAAGACTTAAAAAATTCAAAAGCATTAACCTTTCTAGTTGAAAGATGAAACATTAGTTCAATACATAGTTTCATCCAGATAGGGGAATTAAACAAGAACTACCCAAACGCTAATGTTTTTAAAAATGCAGAGGAAGTTCTAAATGTTCCAGTCCTGAGGTTTTAACTGTTTTTACCAATAAGAAAACCGTTTCCACAGAATCAGGAGGAAATGCCTTTATTGGCAGGGTATTCAACAGACTTCATATTTCAATACATGAAAGCTCTAACACACACTTTAATTGAGAAACTTGTAAAAAAACTGAAACATGAAACAGAAAGAGTTCCCATCAACATCATGAACTAGGAAGGCCACAAATCCAGACTTTAGGACAGAGAAAACATCACTCAAACATTGAGACAGGTATTGAGAAACACAAACTGGATAATGATCACCCTAACCTTTCATAGTCCTTTTAAACAAGGTGGGATTGTAGAGCTGCAAAGGAGCATAAACCTTTATATCTTCAGATGTGCCGGATGTCCTGTCTTCTTTAAACTGCCTCATTCCTTGCAGGTGTTAAGAGCAAAGGGGGTATAAGCAAAGCAGAAGAAAGTGTAGCCAATGCACACTTATATATAAATACAGAACTGAGCAGAATATCCTCGACACACAAGTTCCAATTTATTCGTCTGTTTCTTCCACAATGTCTTGCCCTATCATTCTCCGCAGTATTTTTGAAATTAGCTTGTGGAAAAATACTGGACTAATCACCAACCATGCGAGGAAAGAAAGTATGAAAAGGGTTCCGAATGTCGAAGCAAAAAGATTCAGGTACTTTGCTTTCTTGCCATGCACTTTTGCACCTTCAAGATCTCCCTTGACTATACAATCCCTTGACTGAAACAGGAGTAGAGAAAAAACATATTTTTAAACAAAATACAAAACATAAGCAGTAGAAACATTTTTGCACATGCTTTAAACACCTGGAGGTCAAACCTGCTTTTCACGGTTGTTATGTGATCATTTCAAACCAAGAACTTCCTGCTCAGTGTTACCACTGCAACATCCTTGTTAGCAATGAAATCGTACTCTTTTTTCAAATACAGCACTGTACTCTAGAATAATTTACTTGGCAATTACATTCCGATACACTACCTGAATATTAAAGGTAAAGGACCCCTGACAGTTAAGTCCAGTCATTAATGACTCTGGGGTTGTGGCACTCACCTCGCTTTACTGGCCAGGATGGCAGGACCTGGGACCAAACAATGGGAGCTCATCCCGTCGCGGGGATTCAAACCACCAACCTTCTGATTGGCAAGCCCTAGGTTCAGTGGTTTAGACCACAGTGGATATTAGTAAGTGTTTTTTGGCAAATGGCATTTATTTCTTCTATTCTCCACAGTACATTATAATTTGAGGTGAATAAACGAGGCACCCTTTTTTTGATAGTATCAGTATATCTATCTCATTGCCTGTTGGTAATAGGGAGCTTTCACCCAAAAATAACTTTTCCCCCTTTTGCCTAGTTTGGCTCCTTCTCACTGGAGATCTATAATGTATTGATATATTTTGGGGAGCATCACAGGAAAGGTACAGTACAGATAATACGAAATGTATAAATGATGGGAGGAAGTGTTTTTTAGATTTCATTTCTGGAGAAAACTGTTAATAGAGCCTATGGGGTGGTCCATCCTCTACTGTATACCAAGGACTATAGTGAGGTAACATTCCTGAAAGAAAACTCTCCCACCCACCCCCACTTTGCATTGTTCCTTAGAATGACATGGGACTTAAAAAGTGGTTGATACTATATTGCAGGTTACCTGAAAGACTGCCTGCTCCTAAATCAACCACCTTAATTTAGATAACCTCTTGTGGCACCACACCATACAGAATATCATAGGGAACCCAAAGAGAGGCATTTTCTGCTATTACTCCTGTATTATGCCTTTCCATCTGCCACAAGAGAAGCAGCAGCCACTCATCAGTTGCTTCAGACATCTAGGGCAGTATCCAACTGCGTCCCATCAGCATAAACATTTCCATTTGTGAACTGAATGCCCCCTCCTCTCTTCTCCCCTTCCCATGCCCACCAATCTGCTCTAGGGGTTCCTTCCCACAACCTTCCAGAACAGATTGGGGAAGACACAGATGGGTAGGAGGGGGGAAAGTTTAATTGCACAGTTGTAAACTGTGCTGTTGGGACAGGTTAGCTGGACACTGTCCACACCTTTTAATAATAATAATAATAATAATAATAATAATAATAATAATAATACTTTATTATTTGTACCCCACCCATCTGGTTGGGTCTCCCCAGCCATTCTGGGCAGCTTCCAACAGATATTAAAATACATTAAAATTAAAAAAACAGCTATTAAAATACATTTTTGCTCTGGCCTTCTCTACCTATGAGATCAGACTGTGTTTTCTGTGACTGAATTCCCTAATTCCATTTGTTTTTTGAATTTTTGTTTTAATGACATTGCTTGAATTCATACTGTGCACCATTGTGGGCCCTTGGTTCATACCAGTAGACTATTAAATAAAAGCTGGTGGCACTTTGTTCTAAGCCTTCCATGCGCTGAAAAGTACATAGAGCACCCATCTTTTCACCTCTGTTTGCAGCTAAGGTGTGTTTAAAGGCCTCTGACTCCACCCTGCAGCCTAGCAGTGCCTGGTTCCTATCAACCCATCCTTAGCTAGATGACATGGGTGAGGGGAATGAAAACTCCATTGAAAAGTGCCCCCACCCCCAGCACAAAGGTAATAAGGGGAGAGCTGTTTACGCCAAATGTGCTACTGGTAGGGGAGGGAAGGAAGAATGAAGTCTGCCCCAGAAAATGAGAGTAAAGCAAGAAGCGGAGGCAGAAATGCTATCCAGTCCATGAGGAGGAAAAGGAGCAAAGACTGAGGAAGGGAAGAAAACCAGAAGCGGGGTGGGGGTGTGTGCAAATTACTGGGTTAGATAATTGCACTTTCCTGCCCTTTTTTCATGGGGGGGAGGCTTCACCTTGATGGAGAAAATGAAAGCGGCTACGCCGAGGAAGAAGTGGTTCATGAAGGTTAAATTAAAGATCGACCAGATGATGAAGTCTCGCGGGAGATGGGCGGCGGCGGCCACTGGGTTGGGATCATGGCCCGTGGGGGGTGGCATATGTGAAACCGGGGGCAACCCGGGCTGCATGACAACGTGGGGTGGCGAGAGAGGGAGGAGGCGGCCAGCAGCTGTGTTTAAATGTGGCGGCGAGAGAGGGAGGCGGCGGCTGGCAGCTGAGGTGAAATGGGGGGCGGTAAGAGCGGGCCAAGGGTGGGTCCTGATTGGGTGGCGCCTGTGGCAGCAGCACGCGAATGAAGCCACCCCTTTCAATTCTGAGGAAACCACGAGGGACGAGTTAGATTTGGTGGGAAACAAAACTCAGATGGGAGAGGCAGGCAGGAAGCTGCAAAGCGTCAGTGGCAGCAACCCCGATAAAATAAGTGACAGTTGACAGTTGACAGTTCCTTGGAACAAGCCAGCTCAGGATCAGCTCACCTTGGGGGGGGGGCATCTCATGGTGTGGCGACTCTACTTAGTCAATAACGACAGGCCCGGGTTCTTTCTGAGGAAGGGCAAATTTATTCACCTGCGCCGGGGCTGCAGCGAGAGTCATTTCTCAAAGGCTGCGCTCCAATCGCAACAAACAGCTTTGAAAAAGCAGAACTTGTCTCAAGCCCTCAACCCGCCTGCCGCACTGCATAGTCTTTCCACCCTTGTTCGCCCAGCATCTGCCAGCCTGTGCGTTCTTGCCCAGGCTGCCTGCTGACCTATGCAGGTTTAAAAACAGACACTAGTCAGCTCACGGACGCGAGGGGTTCTCGGCCCCTCCGCCGCCGCAGATTGTCGGAGAGAGGCCCCGTAGGCCCGGATGTCATTTTCCGGGGATACTGTGAATGTCCAAATTTGGTCCTCTAAAACAGATCAATTAAAAAAGGGGGTCACGCTGGCGCTCGCTCCTACGGAACAAGAGGGGCCCTGCCCCTATCGGGACACACACCGCTTCTTCAGGATCCGGCCTAAGTGCAAGGGCCCATTCTTCATACACGCAAACACGCGGCCCTTATCACGGTTTCAATTCACGGCAGTTTAGGGCAAACGGGGTGCACCTGATGCCGTTGGGGAATGACATCTGGCTGAATGACTTACGTCAGGCCCTTGGGGACATGGTGGACAGCTGGGTTGGAGGACAGAGTGCGGGATAGGGCTTCAGTCGTGGGTTCTTGGCGACGAGGCCCTAGTCTATCATCAGGTTGGGGGGGGGGGATGCATTGTGCTCCCTTCCCCTGTGGCGGCGTTCTGCAGGGCCCGTTAAAGGGCAAATTGGGAGTCCCTGGCTCTAGAGCGGCTGCATGTAGGTCAAACTCCCGGCCGAGGTTGGTGGAAGGGCATGCTGTGTAAGTTTGTGTTTTACAGTCGCCTCTCACTGTACCTCGCCAGCCTGCATATCCTCAGCCAGGCGGGCTGAGAGGGATACCTGCCAAGGACTACACCAAGTTCCCATTTCTAAAGTTCAATAAAAGTTGTGGCCAATTTTAACCCATACCCTGATCTCTTGTCTCGTTCTTTGGGGAAGGGATGCGCACCTCGGACAGGATTTAGCGCATGTACCCGCAATGCTCACTATCCCTGACAGTTGGTCATATCAACTGCAGGGTATTCGGAGTCAGAATAGCAACATCTGGAAGGCCGCAAGTTTCATTGAAGTAAGAGGGACATTTTTAAAAGTGGCTTCTAACAAAGTTATCCTGTGGGGATAACTTGAGCTTTGCGGGCAATTTAGAGGAAGGGATTTGCATCAGTGTATGAAGCCTTAAAGACATTCTCCTCCTACTGCCACTGTTATTAACAACATTAGAACAGTGTACCTGTTAAGGGTACTGTTTAGGGAAGCTTTTAATGTTTGATGGATTTCTGTATTTTAGAATTTCTGTTTTTTTGGAAGCCGCCCAGAGTGGCTGGGGGAACCCGGCCAGATGGGCGGGGTATAAATAATAAATTATTATTATTATTATTATTATTATTATTATTATTATTATTAAGGGATCTCCTGCATTGTAGTCGGTTTGGCTCTATATCACTGCTATATGGCTGTTAGCACACCGCTGATGTTTGTAGTCCTGCTGCTGCTTGTAGTAGAACTTGAAAAAAAATGTTTGTAACTGTGGTAGCTATTGGATTACCCAACAATAACAGAACTGCAAGGTTATCATACTACTAGTGGTTTTCAGCCCGTTTAATAACGGGCGCTAGAACATCCTGGGGTTCAGAGAAGCGCTTGTGCAGCGCTTCTCCGAACCCTGGGACCTGTCCTTGCTGTCGGCGGCAGGGGGACAGGAACGGAGGAGGAGAAAGCGCTGCCTTCTCCTCCTCCGTTCCTCTCCCGCAGCCGCCGACAGGAAGCAGACATCCCAGGGTTAGGAGAAGCGCTTGTGCAGCGCTTCTCCGAACCCTGGGACCCGTCCTTGCTGTCGGCGGCAGGGGGACAGGAACAGAGGAGGAGAAAGCTCTGCCTTCTCCTCCTCCGTTCCTCTCCCGCAGCCGCCGACAGGAAGCAGACATCCCAGGGTTAGGAGAAGCGCTTGTGCAGCGCTTCTCCGAACCCTGGGACCCGTCCTTGCTGTCGGCGGCAGGGGGACAGGAACAGAGGAGGAGAAAGCTCTGCCTTCTCCTCCTCCGTTCCTCTCCCGCAGCTGCCGACAGGAAGCAGACATCCCAGGGTTAGGAGAAGCGCTTGTGCAGCGCTTCTCCGAACCCTGGGACCCGTCCTTGCTGTCGGCGGCAGGGGGACAGGAACAGAGGAGGAGAAAGCGCTGCCTTCTCCTCCTCCGTTCCTCTCCCGCAGCCGCCGACAGGAAGCAGACATCCCAGGGTTAGGAGAAGCGCTTGTGCAGCGCTTCTCCGAACCCTGGGACCCGTCCTTGCTGTCGGCGGCAGGGGGACAGGAACAGAGGAGGAGAAAGCTCTGCCTTCTCCTCCTCCGTTCCTCTCTCGCAGCCGCCGACAGGAAGCAGACGTCTCTGCCGCTTTCCCGGTGTCTCCAGCCCGAGTCCTGGCGCCGCTGCCTGGCCCGAAGGAGCCTCCGCCGGGGCGAAGGCAAGCGAGGCGCTGAGTTGCGGCTCTCTTTCCCCGGCGCCGCTTCCTGCCTTTGCCCCCGGCCCGAGAGGCGGCAGTTCCTGGCGGCTGCTTGCCGTCATGTCCCACCAGACCAGCATCCAAGGTACTGAGCCCGTTGGTCTGCTGGTCGTAGGGGGGGGGGAAGGGGGCTAAAGCAGCCTCCTCCTCCTCCTCGCTCTTTAGCGCAAGCACACTGAGGCGCTTGTCTGGACGGGAGCGGCAGTTGGCAGAGGGGGGGGGGAGAGCGTGTGCGTGTGTGTGTACGTCGTCTCTGCTGTCCAATCCCTGTGTCCCTGGGGCCCATGCGCAGTACCCCAGGGACACACGGGACAACTGGACGCAGGGACATCTTGGAGATTATTATATAGAATGTCATGGTGAATCTGACAGTGAAGTGTGCACACCCCAAACAGGAAAGGCGGAGAACTACCCTGTGTTTCAGTTCTCTGTGGGCAATAGAACACGCTGAGCTAGAGGAAACACAAAGATGTATGGAAATGGACCAGGAGTCTCCACTGCCTGTCTCTCTTTTCCCCAGCACCTCTCTCCTATCTGTGCACTGGAGAGATCTCGGTCCAATCATGCTTATTGTTTAGGACCAGGCATCCCCAAACTTTGGCCCTCCAGATGTTTTGGACTACAATTCCCATCATCCCTGACCACTGGTCCTCTTAGCTAGGGATCATGGGAGTTGTAGGCCAAAACATCTGGAGGGCCGCAGCTTGGGGATGCCTGTTTAGGACTTATAACTTGGTCCTAAGCTTAAAGGAGGACAAAGATTTTGTAGGGATTTTTTAATCAAGGGCAGCTTTTTTCATCCCCGCCTGACTCGCTTTGCTTGCCAAGAACAAACAAAACTATTAAAAGTAAACGAGTCCCGTGTCTTTAGAAATTCAGTCAACTGGATTTATTTGCTGAGTTGCCCTACAACTGATTTCTGCTTACTTCAGCAGGTCGCCCTTCCTTTGTGACAAGGATCATTCATTCCATTGTGATGCCAGTGGATCTGACCAACTGAACTGCAGCCCTTTAAAGGGCCCTAATAATGAAAAAAGGAGGGATACAGTGTGATAGTGGCAGGCTTTCCAACACTAGTACAAAGCAGGATAGTACTCACTCCTATATATGTTGCACGGAAGAGCCATTTTCTTTCATACAGCTATTACAAGTCAATGAGACTTTTCCCTTACTGGTCATCCTATAAAACTCAAAGCTGTATAAACACAGGTCTCTGCTATAAAAGTAACCTGTGAAAGAAGCTCAAAAGCTTGCAAGTCAAAATTATGTATATAAACTAGTGTAAATGTTAGAAAATCAGGCTCTCCCAGTCTCTTTTCTTTGGCTCCATAATGTGGCTAGAAGAAAAAGCACAAGAAGTCTAAGCAAAAAGTAGAGGGTTTTAAGATTAAACAATTGTATTATGGTATGGGATAGACTTTTGAACACCACTTGATCTGATGTGTGAATTGGTTTCGTTACTAGACAGGTGTGTGTGGGGGGGGGGTTTCCTGGGGGTTTTCCTGTTGTTATTCTGTCTCTCACAGCTACAATAAACCTACCATTAAAATTATGGACTGATCATTTCTTTGTCAGATGGCAAATGGACAAATTTAGCAGGAAATCAAATACTCCCCCCCTCACTGTAAGGTTGGGGGATCCCTGCCTGAAACCATGGAGAACTGCTGCCAGTCAGTGTAGACAATACTGAGCTACATGGACCAATGGTCTGACTCAATATAAGGCAGCTTCCTATATTCCTATGACAAGACTGCCCTACCACCAAGACCACCCAATTTCTCAACAGACTGGAAGTTAACTCCTACTTCAAATACCTGCCAACAGGGCAGTATCCACTGGAACAGAGTGCATCAGGCTAGCTCTCCTCCAGCCCCTTTCTGCTGCTCCCTGCCTCCCACAGGACATAGGCTGGGTGAAGTGACCTCATTCCATTTAACAGTAGGGCCAGTCCTATGGCCCTCAGTCAACTACAAAGGGCCATAAATGGCTATACTCCAGGAATCTCATGGGAACTAAACTGCACAGCCTTACATATGCAAAATAATTTTGTGCCACTAAAGATGAAATCTTATGTGCTTCACAGTGAAAATGTATAGATAGGATTTGATTACTTGAGTTGTTGGGGAACCCATTAGAATGCATATTTTCCTCTTTTAACCACTACAGAAATGCTTTTATTTATTTAGGCCATCATAGGAGCATCTACCAACTTTCAAGATGTAGATAATCTGTTTTACAGAGTCCTATTTTCTTAACTTAGACATCCTTCAATATGGTGCCTGCAAGACTCTCACTGTCTACCACTGACACCCAAGTGGCCTGTATAGGTCAGCTTCCATCCTAATCGTGCAGCAACAATTTGGAGTGATTATAAAATGGCTATCACATGATGAGGATGGGAGCCTCCCATACAGAGGCACAGCTTCTTTGTACCATCAAATTAAAACAATACAGTGCACCACACAGTAAAAATTACAAATCCACAACTTGTCAATAACACAATGGCACAAAAACATTGATCAGAGGCATGGATTCTAAAGAGTCGTACAATGCATTCTCTCCAGTAACTCTGTGTCCAAAGATGTGTACTGTAATTTGATTGTGATTCTGTTTGGAACACCCGTTAAAAAAATTATGAAAATTCATGAGAACATGTGCCTTGGGTCCATGTTTTTGTGCCACTGCATTGCATTTTTGTTCCATGGTGGTGGTAAACAGCCAATCTTTAAATTAATTTACTGTGCAGTCGGCAAACACCAATGTAAGCTTTAACCTGATAGTGGTTTGCAGGGCATCTTATGTAATAATCATACAAGAGAATCACTGTTTTATCTGCTAGATGCTACTTTTACATTCTTGCTGTTTTGTGGTGGTGCCCAGGTCACTTTTTCACAATGCTAAATTCACCCAGGCCCCAAAGATTGAGGAACCCTGATTTCTAATCAGAGCAGTATGCAAACTACAGCTGAATGGAGCTGTTAAGTGAACACTGCTAAATAATGAGCAGTAGGACCATGATGATGGTGGAATGCCACATTCTACCAACCAAATTCTTAAGACTTAAAAAATTCAAAAGCATTAACCTTTCTAGTTGAAAGATGCAACATTAGTTCAATACATAGTTTCACCCAGATAGGGGAATTAAACAAGAACTACCCAAACGCTAATGTTTTTAAAAATGCAGAGGAAGTTCTAAATGTTCCAGTCCTGAGGTTTTAACTGTTTTTACCAATAAGAAAACCGTTTCCACAGAATCAGAAGGAAATGCCTTTATTGGCAGAGAATTCAACAGACTTCATATTTCAATCCATGAAAGCTCTAACACACACTTTAATTGAGAAACTTGTAAAAAAAACATGAAACATGAAACAGAAAGAGTTCCCATCAACATCATGAACTAGGAAGGCCACAAATCCAGACTTTAGGACAGAGAAAACATCACTCAAACATTGAGACAGGTATTGAGAAACACAAACTGGATAAAGAAATTGAGAATGATCACCCTAACCTTTCATAGTCCTTTTAAACAAGGTGGGATTATGGAGCTGCAAAAGAGCATATACATTTATATCTTCAGATGTGCCGGATGTCCTGTCTTCTTTAAACTGCCTCATTCTTTGCAGGTGTTAAGAGCAAAGTGGGTATAATCAAAGCAGAAGAAAGTGTAGCCGATGCACACTTATATATAAATACAGAACTGAGCAGAACATCCTCAACACACAAGTTCCAACTTTCACCCAGTTCCCAGGGGAGTTCGAAACCGGTACCCTCCCAAACTAAGCAGTGCTTCTACCACTATTTCTTTCATTACTGGTTGACAAACCACAATCACGATGATGAGAATAATGTGGCCAACGATTCCCACTATCGAAGCAACAATATTCACGTTCCTTGCTTTCCTGCCATGCACAGCTGCACCTTCAAGATCTCCCTTGACTTTACAATCCCGTGACTGAAACAGGGGTACAGAAAAAACATATTTTTAAAATAAATAAATAAATAAGCAATAGAAACATTGTTGCACATGCTTTAAACACCTGGAGGTTGTTGTTTGATCATTTCAAACCAAGAACTTCCTGCTCAGTGTTACCACTGCAACATCCTTCTTAGCAATGAAATAGTACTCTTTTTTCAAATACAGCACTGTACTCTAGAATGATTTACTTGGCAATTATATTCCAATACACTACCTTCATATTAAAAGTAAAGGACCCCTTACAGTTAAGTCCAGTCGTGAATGACTCTGGGGCTGTGGCGGTCACCTCGCTTTACTGGCCAGGATGGCAGGACCTGGGACCAAACAATGGGAGCTCATCCCGTCGCGGGGATTCGAACCACAACCTTCTAATTGCCGAGCCCTATGTTCAGTGGTTTAGACCACAGTGGATATTAGTAAATGCTATTGGGCAAAGGGCATCTATGCCTTCTATTCTCCACGGTACATTATAATTTGAGGCGAATAAATGAGGCACCCTTTTTTTGATAGTATAAACATATCTACCTCATTGCCTGTTGGTAATAGGGAGCTTTCACCCAAAAATTACTTTTTCCCATTTTGCCTAGTTTGGCTCCTTCTCACTCGAGATCTATAATGTATTGATATATTTTTGGGAGCATCACAGGAAAGGTACAGTACAGATAATACGAAATGTATAAATGATGGGAGGAAGTGTTTTTTAGATTTCATTTCTGGAGAAAACTGTTAATAGAGCCTAAGGGGTGGTCCATCCTCTATTGTATACCAAGGACTATAGTGAGGTAACATTCCTGAAAGAAAACTCTCCCACCCACCCCCACTTTGCATTGTTCCTTAGAATGACATGGGACTTAAAAAGTGGTTGATACTATATTGCAGGTTACCTGAAAGACTGCCTGCTCCTACATCAACCACCTTAATTTAGATAACCTCTTGTGGCACCACACCATACAGAATATCATAGGGAACCCAAAGAGAGGCATTTTCTGCTATTACTCCTGTATTATGCCTTTCCATCTGCCATAAGAGAAGCAGCAGCCATTCATCAGTTGCTTCAGACATCGAGGGCAGTATGCAACTGCATCCCATCAGCATAAAGATTTCCATTTGTGAACTGAATGCCCCCTCCTCTCCTCTCCTCTTCCCATGCTCACCAATCTGCTCTAGGGGTTCCTTCCCATAACCTTCCAGAACAGATTGGGGAAGACACGGATGGGTAGGAGGGGGGGGAGTTCAATTGCACAGTTGTAAACTGTGCTGATGGGACAGGTTAGCTGGACACTGTCCACACCTTTAAATAATAATAACAACAACAACAACAACAACAACAACAATAATAATAATAATAATAATAATAATAATAATAATACTTTATTTGTACCCCACCGATCTGGCTGGGTCTCCCCAGCCATTCTGGGCGGCTTCCAACAGATATTAAAATACATTAAAATTAAATAAAACGGCTATTAAAATACATTTTTGCTCTGGCCTTCTCTACCTATAAGATCAGACTGTGTTTTCTGTGACTGAATTCCCTAATTCCATTTGTTTTTTGTAATTTTGTTTTAATGACATTGCTTGAATTTATACTGTACGCCATTGTAGGCCCTTAGTTCATACCAGTAGACTATTAAATAAAAGCTGGTATCACTGTATTCTAAGCCTTCCATGGGCAAGTCTTTTTGGGACAGCAATATATATATATTACTATCTTATACACATGCAATGAAAAGTACGTAGGGCACCCATCTTTTCACCTCTGTTTGCAGCTAAGGTGTGTTAAAAGGCCTCTGACTCCACCCTGCAGCCTAGCAGTGCCTGGTTCCTATCAACCCATCCTTAGCTAGATGACATGGGTGAGGGGAATGAAAACTCCCTTGAAAAGCGCCCCCACCCCCCCGCACAAAGGCAATGAGGGGAGAGCTGTTTACGCCAAATGGTGCTAGGAGAGGTAAGGAGGAATGAAGTCTGCCCCAGAAAATGAGAGTAAAGCAAGAAGCGGAGGCAGAAATGCTATCCAGTCCATGAGGAGGAAAAGGAGCAAAGACTGAGGAAGGGAAGAAAACCAGAAGTGGTGTGTGTTTGTGTGTGTGGAAATAACTGGGTTAGATAATGGCGCTTTCCTGCCCTTTTTTTTGTGGGGGGCGGCGGCTTCACCTTGATGGAGAAAAACAAAGCAGGTACGCCGAGGAAGAAGTAGTTCATGAAGGCAATATTCAAGGTCGACCAGACAATGAAGTCTCGCGTGGGATGGACGGCTGCTTCGGCCACTGGGTCAGGGTCGTGGCCCGCGGGGGGCGGCATATGGTGAAATGGGGGGGTGAAATGGGGACGGGTCCTGATTGGGTGGAGCCTGTGGTGGCAGCGCACGAATTAAGCCGCCGCTTTCGATTTTGAGGAAACCACAAGGGACGAGTTAGATTTGGTGGGAAACGAAACTCCGAGGGGAGAGGCAGGCAGGAAGCTGTGGTGCTCCGACGCTTTGCTCCTGAATGCGAAGCGTCGGTGGCAGCAACCCCGATAAAATAAATGACAGTTGACAGTTGACAGTTCCTTGGAACAAGCCAGCGCAGGATCAGCTCACCTTGGGGGGGGGCATCTCATGGTGTGGCGACTCTACTTAGTCAATAACGACAGGCCCGGGTTCTTTCCGAGGAAGAGCAAATTTATTCACCTGTGCCGGGGCTGCAGCAAGAGTAATTTCTCAAAGGCTGTGCTCCGATCGCAACAAACAGCTTTGAAAAAGCAGAACTTGTCTCAAGCCCCCCCCCCCCGCCTGCTGCACTGCATAGTTCCGCCCTTGTTCGCCCAGCATCTGCCAGCCTATGCGTTCTTGCCCAGGCTGCCTGGTGACCTATGCAGGTTTAAAAACAGACACTAGTTAGCTCACCCCTTCTGACGGACGCGTGTCAGACTTCCCGGCATAAATGGTTTACACAGCACTTTCTGCTGGTCTCCAGGGCGAGGGTGTTGGGAGAGAGAGATTCCATTTGGGCCCTCCATCAAGGCTAATCCTATATAATAATGTCCAAGTTGTCCCTGCGTCCAAGCTGTCCCGTGTGTCCCTGGGGTACTGCGCATGTGCCCCAGGGATACAGGGATTGGACAGCAGAGACTGCACGCGTGCACTCTCCCCCCCCCCCTCTGCCTCCTCCAAGCGCCGCTCCCGCCGGACACCACCTCACTGCAGGGCACGTCAGGGAAGCGAGGGTGGAGGCCGGCGAAGGCCTACTCACAATCCTCCCTGGCCCGTGAGAGGAGCGACGGTTGGAGGAGGCAGGGGGGGAGAGTGCACGCGTCCTTCCTGTCGGCGGCTGGGGGAGAGGAAGGAAGGAGGAGAAAGCACTCCTCCGTTCCTGTCCCCCTGCCGCCGACAGCAAGGACGGGTCCCAGGGTTCGGAGAAGCGCTGCACATGAGAATGGAGGGCTGAAGGGAGGCATGGGATAGCCATCCTTGAGCTGGGGAGTGTTATTATTACTTACTAGTGGAATTCAGCCCGTTCAATAACGGGCTCTAGAACATCCTGGGGTTCGGAGAAGCGCTTGCGCAGCGCTTCTCCGAACCCTGGGACCTGTCATTGCTGTCGGCGGCAAGGGGACAGGAACGGAGGAGGAGAAAGCGCTGCTTTCTCCTCCTCCGTTCCTCTCCCGCAGCCGCCGACAGCAAGGAGACCTCCCAGGGTTCGGAGAAGCACTTGCGCAGCGCTTCTCCGAACCCCAGGATGTTCTAGAGCCCCAGCCGCCGACAGGAAGGACGTGTGCACTCTCCCCCCCTGCCTCCTCCAACCGTCGCTCCTCTCACGGGCCAGGGAGGATTGTGAGTAGGCCTTCGCCGGCCTCCACCCTCGCTTCCCTGACGTGCCCTGCAGTGAGGTGGTGTCCGGCGGGAGCGGCGCTTGGAGGAGGCAGAGGGGGGGGAGAGTGCACGCGCGCAGTCCCCTGCAGCCTCCGACAGTAAGCAGACATCCCACGGTTCGGAGAAGCGCTTCTCCGAACCCCAGGATGTTCTAGAGCCCGTTATTGAACGGGCTGAATTCCACTAGTAAGTAATAATAACACTCCCCAGCTCAAGGATGGCTATCCCATGCCTCCCTTCAGCCCTCCATTCTCATGTTAAGAAAGGGAGCGGGGGGCATAGGAGCCAACTCCTAGGGGCCCCCATAAAATATTTGAGCAGGAATGAGGAATCTATAGTCCTCTCCCACTGTTTTCAGCAAAAATGCTCACCATCCCTGATAGTTGGTCATATCAACTGCAGGGTGTTCAGAGTCAGAATAGCAACATCTGGAAAGCCGCAAGTTTCATTGAAGTAAGAGGGACATTTTAAAAAGTGGCTTCTAACAAAGTGGAATAATAGCTGCAGTTCCCTGAAACAGCACGGTGAACTTGGTGAATGGAACTGCATGTTGGCTGTAGGGGGGGGGGCAGACACTTCCCGCATTGGGGGGGGGGGTGTCACTAGACTAGAAGGTAATAGCTGCCGCCACCACCCTGGGCATGACAGGAAAGGGGCAACCCTCTGCCGTTTCCAGGCTACACAGTCCGCCCCACTTTACCGTGGGCACAGGTAGAAATCCCAAAGGTAGGGTCAAGCAGTCTGAAACTGGTTTAGCTTTGCAGTCGGAAATCCCAAAACCACAAACAAACTTGTTCTTTAAGAATTTATTAAAAGGGAAAGAAACAGCCATTATATATAATGGTTACACAGTTCTCAAGAAAAGGTTACAGAAATAAAACAACACACAGTATCACTACCTATACGTCTGATACTCACCTAACAAACAGAAATAATATTCTACTCCTTCTCCCCTAAGGCAAGGACTGGATAATAGACCATGGCTGGCAAAGGATCCAGGTGATGCCTACTACCAGTAGCAATCAACATTACAATTCTTCAGGTTCTTATCCACAATCCCCCACGAGGTGTGTACTAATGCAGGCCAATCAAATTAAACCTTTAATTGTGAGCTGACCAATGATCAGGTGAAAACCATTCATCTTCTAGTTGTCCGGGAACATGACAGCTGCTAGTGGTTTGCACTTGAATGGAGTTAACAAGAGGAGACTCTCCTGCATTTCCCATAGCAGCCCTAACACATCTGGGGATTGTAAACAGACGTGAGTTAGATAACTTTTTGGGCTCTCCTTTTCACACAGCTAAGCCAGATCTCACATTAACATATAAATCAGATACAGGTAGGTAGCTGTGTTGGTCTGACGCAGTCAAAATAAAAATAAAAAATCCTTCCAGTAGCACCTTAGAGACCAACTAAGTTTGTCATAGGTATGAGCTTTCGTGTGCATGCACACTTCTTCAGATACCCAAGTGTGCATGCACACGAAAGCTCATACCTATGACAAACTTAGTTGGTCTCTAAGGTGCTACTGGAAGGATTTTTTATTTTTATATGAATCAGATAACATCCGTTATAGCTTTACTGGCCGGAGGCAATTAAGCTTACAAAGACACATTCCAGTTAAAGGCTTCAGCACATTCCCAGGATACTGCAGTTTAACCAATACCAACATGCATCTCGTTTCAGAACCAAAGTTTATTTTATACAAATTTTCTAGTTCACTACATTGGCAATTATCAAATTATGATGAGCACAAAGAAACACGACACTGTCCTCATCCTAATTTGGAAGACACATTTAATTAAAGAGCACAGGGAAGTGAGATGAATAAATGGCAACATTTAGGACCGTTAGCCCCTTGCAGCAAGAGCCTGTTTTCTCTGTGGCATAACAACAATCAATCCATATAGCTCAGTTGGTAGAGTAGGAGACTCTTAATCTCAATGTTGTCGGTTTGAGCCCCACACTGGGCAAAATATTCCTGCATTGCTGGGGTTGGACTAGATGACCCTCGTGATCCCTTCCAACTGTATAATTCTATAATTCTAACACGATTCATTCTCAACCAGCAAGGCATGATCCTATAAGGAGATCATGAGAATAAATAAGCAAGCTTCTCCCAACATGCAATTTCTCTCATAGTGCTAATCTTTTTAGACAGAAGGAAGCATCAACCACTATCCAAACTGTACACTGTTGGCATGAGAGCATGTGGTTTAAACCCTGTGGTTTAATTCTAGGCTGAAGGTACAGTTGAAGATACACAGTTGAAGATACACAGTTGGCAATGCTAATTCTTACACATGGGACCATTTTAATTAAAATATGCTGTGTGTGTGTTTCCAAGAGAATTAAGTAGTCCCATATATAGAAATGTTTAATGGATCTAGGGATATTTGGATCCCTTAAATGAGAGACCTCCCAGGTAAACTTTTTTTGTGTGTAAAAAATTGTCAGAAAATTACATAAATCTACATGTTGAAACCATAATATTGAAGAATCCTACAGAAGGGGAGCCTCAATGTTTAAAGTTTTATACAAACAAGAAATCCAAATACCTGCCAATGGAGCAGTATCCACTGGAACAGAGTATATCAGGCTTTATATTTTTCCCCTGTATACGCTTATATTAACTGTATCTGCATCAAAATTTAGACTTGTTTAATACCGTACTCAGGGTTATTCGAATGCTGGTGTGACTAGCCGATTCCTGCTATATTTTTGGACATATAATTTATATCTTGTCCATTTTTCTTGAAATTTTTGTTTCGATTCTCCTCTCAGACTGTTGGTTAGTTGAGCCATTTCAACATATACCTGAAGCTTGCTTTGCCACTCAATTAATGTTGGGGGTTCTACTTCTTTCCATTTTTAAGCTATTAGAGTATGTGCTGCAGCTGTTCCATAGAGAAAAATCTCTTTTAATTTTTTTGGGAATGTCTTTATTAAAGATGCTCAATAGAAAAATTTCTGGCTTTTTGTGAAGGGTGATTCCTAACAGTTTTTTTATCTCATCATAAATCTGGCCCCCAAAATTTGTTATCTTCTTACACGACCACCATATATGATATAGGTCACCATTATTTTTCCCGCATCTCCAACATATATTTGCTATATTTTTATACATTTTTGATAGTCTCACCGGGGTAAGGTACCATCTATGTTGTATTTTCATCATGTTTTCTTGTATATTATATGATGTTGTAAATCTCATATTTATCTTCCAAAGATGTTCCCACTCATTCATCATTATTGGGTGCCCAACATCTTGGGCCCATTTAACCATTGATGATTTAACCCCCTCTTATTTTACCTCCCATTCCAAAAGTAGATGGTGTGCTTTTGTAATTATTTTAGATTTGTTTTTTATCAATTCTAATTCAAGTTTTGATGGTTCTTTGGCAAATCCATTTTTTTTAAACTTGTTGTAGGGTTCTATCTATTTGGTGGTATTCTAGCCATCCTCCTAGGTGGTCTTTTAGTTCTTCGTAATTTCATAGTTTGATTTTCCTTTCCTCTTCTATTAACAGTGAATTATATGTCAGCCAGTTTGCATTCATATTTTTTCTCTTAATTGTGTTTGCCTCTACAGGGGATATCCATTTTGGAGTCTTTGGTTCTAGTAGTTTTTTTATATTTCTCCCAGATTTTAAACAACACATTTCTCACTATGTGGCCGGTAAAGTTCCTATGTACTATATATTTATCATATTGTAGATAGGCTATTACTATATTATACACATGCACTGAAAAGTACATAGGGCATCCATCTTTTCACCTCTGTTTGCAGCTAAAAGGCCTCTGACTCCACCCTGCAGCCTAGCAGTGTCTGGTTCCTATCAACCCATCCTTAGCTGGATGACATGGGTGAGGGGAATGAAAACTCCCTTGAAAAGCGCCCCCACCACCAGCACAAAGGCAATGAGGGGAGAGCTGTTTATGCCAAATGGTGCTAGGAGGGGGCGGCGGCTTCACCTTGATGGAGAAAATGAAAGTGGCTACGCCGAGGAAGTAGTAGTTCATGAAGGTTAAATTAAAGGTCGACCAGACGACGAAGTCTCGCGGGGGATGGGCGGCGGCAGCCACTGGGTTGGGATCGTGGCCCACAGGGGGCGGCATAAGGGGCAACCCGGGCTGCATGGCAACGTGGGGCGGCGAGAGCTGGAGGAGGCGGCCGACAACTGAGGTGAAATGTGGGGCAGCGAGAGTGGGAGGAGGCGGCCGGCAGCTGAGGCGAAATGGGGGGCGGCAAGAGCGGGCCAAGGGCGGGTCCTGATTGGGCGGTGCCTGTGGCGGTGGCACACGAAGGAAGCCGCCGCTTTCGATTGTGAGGAAACCACGAGGGATGAGTTAGATTTGGTGGGAAACGAAACTCAGATGGGAGAGGCAGGCAGGAAGCTGTGGTGCTCCGATGCTTTGCTCCTGAACGCGAAGCGTCGGTGGCAGCAACCCCGATAAAATAATTGACAGTTGACAGTTGACAGGTCCTTGGAACAAGCCAGCTCAGGATCAGCTCACCTTGGGGGGGGAGGGGGGCGTCTCATGGTGTGGCGACCCTACTTAGTCAATAACGACAGGCCCGGGTTCTTTCCGAGAAAGAGCAAATTTATTCACCTGCGCCTGGACTGCAGCAAGAGTCTTTCTCAAAGGCTGCGCTCTGATCGCAAATAAACCTCTTGACTTTATTCAGTTGAGGATATGTCTAACTGTCTTTGGTTGTCTTTTCTTTCATTTTTATTTATTACATTTATTAGTTGCCCCTCAACCAATGCACACTGGGTGACAAAACTATATAAAATCACAAATCCAATAAAATGCCAGCCAAATAATAGCACAAAAATCATGAAAACAATAAAAAGTACATTGGAGCAGAGATGAAAATGATTTTGGCCACAGTTGTGAGGTCTGATAACAGACTGGTGTGTATGTCTGGTTAGAGTCATCTCTGCCTGTCTCGACTGCCCAGCCTTAACTGGCCTCTAACTCTTCTCCCAGCCTCCAGCTTCTCTCCACTTTGGTTGCCCCAGGCTAGCGACTGTGTCTCTGGGGTAAAGGTAAAGCTGAGGCTCCCAATCCAGTGCTTACCTGGTAACATGAATGCAGAGGTGGAGGGAATATTTGCAGTGGAGATTGTGGATTGAAGTGCTAACTCGTTTACCACTTCTCTCTCTCCTCCAAATCCCATACCTGAGCCATTTTTAGCACATTTCCACCCCCCAAAGCTAGACTTAAGAGACTGGGTGAGGGGCATCATCTCGGGGGGGGGGCAAAATGCCGATGAGAATTGTGGTCTATAGAATAATTAAGGGTCCCTGTACTCCCACCTACTAATTTCAACAAGACTTGTAAGTGGTAAACTTTCCCAGTCTGCATGTTTTTAACATGTTTTTAGTGTTTTACCATTTGTTGTTGGCTGCCGTGGGCTCCTTTTAAAATGAATAAATAATGCAAAACATAAAACAGGCAAACACTGTGACTACTTATTGTGTTTTCCAGATTTTCTTCATTAATGTCATTCAACATTCACAATGTTCTTTTTTATTTTATTTTTCTATTCAAGGCAAGAAAGCATCTGTTTTGCACGCTGCAGAAATGCTTGCCACATAAAGCACACTGTGCATTTCAACACGTCTGCTTTCAAAAGAGTCCACTAAAAATTTATGTAGCCTTAAACATCATTCAAAGCACAATCCTATTCATGTCAGCTCAGAACCAAGCCCCACAGAGTTCAATTTAAGGGTGTGCATAGAATTTCAGCCTGAGATATTATTCTTTTCTTTCAGAATCTTACAATCACTGAAGGAATGAGCAAGTGGCTTGTTGGACAATGACACTTGTGCTCCCTCTGCTGGGAAGTAGATATACAGTATAGAGGGGAGAGGAGAAGTTTTTTATAAACTAAACTAAACTAAACTAATCAAAACAAAACAAATCCTTATTCACAAATCAAGGTCTTATTTGCAAACTAAACAAAATCAGAAGTGTACTTTCCAGTATAAATGTGCTAGTGGGATGAACAAGCAACGGAATACTTCCCCCCAGAAAGGTAAGGGAATTTAATCTTGTCCAAAGGATGTATTTAACATACAGATTGGCATTTCCCAGGTTGGCTAAAGGGCTGTTTCACAAATAACTTTATTCAGATGCACATGAAAATGTTTTAAATGAATGCCTAAAAAAGTAAAGTGCGCATAAATGTGGTCTGTATTCCCTTCTTCCCTTATGGGACTTCAAAGCTTTTGTGTGACATAATTTAACTAGGTGTAAATAAAGAGAAAATGGATGTCATTTATCTTTGGGGAGGGACGGGGGGGGGCAACGGACCCCAGACACTAACATCTGAACCATGTGCCTAGTAATTAGACAGTAAAGAGGATGAGAAAGAAATTTCTGACTCCACATGTCACACTGTGTAGCACTTGGTTACACTGCATTAGGTAACAGCAGCTAGAGAAGTTTTGCTTTAATTTACACAGAAATATTAATATCTTATGTGGAAGAGAAGGCAGTGTGACCTCTATAGGCATTATGCAGTCTAGTACATTGCCAGACCAGATATAAGCAACAATAGCCATCATTGCATACCTTCAAATAGTTATTCCTATTAAGGGAATAATTTCTTTCCATGGTTTCTAATGCTATCAAGCTTTTCCAGCTGGGATTTTAAATGCCATTCAATATCCCTAGGCTTCTGGCGTACCACTTGGTGAGTCCTCCCTTTCTTCTCAAGTCCATTACTGCACACTGGTAGAGTCCCACTAGTGAGAGCTTTGCCCCATCCTGCATCAGTCCTGTCAACAGGAATAGTAACGTTAGCTGGTTCTTCCCCTTTCAAAATACCTTGGCTTCACCAATATACATCTTTGGGAATGTATGAAGATATGCAAAGTCTGGCCCAAACACATTATTTCCATTTCCACCTATCTTTTTTTAAAAATAAATAAATAAATAAAAGCAATTTGATCGTTTTCAATCAAGTATCAGCATGCATACAAACCAACAAAATGCATTTTCACATTCCCTTTGTACACTTCTTAGTGGTACAATTATAAGCTGTTTGTTGAGGACCATCTTGAATCATGCCAGATGGCTGCTTGCGAAGGAGTTCTCTTCGAAAGACTTTCTGCAAACATGTTTGTGTTTTGTCCAGCCCATTGTCGTGAAAAAGCAAAAATGAAAAGCAACATAACTATCCCATTGCCCTGTACTGTACCATGGAATATTCTAGTTTGCTACACTAACTTCTCTGACAATGCAAAACTCTCCTCATTACACTGTATCTTATGCCAATGGCGAAAGTGCTGTTGGGAGTGCCTTGCCTCTTGGTGGGTGGGAGTTAAAATTTTCAATGCACACCAAACAATTAAATATTTTAGCTAAAAAAAATAACAAGGCTTTTACATCATTGCTTTGTCTTAGTGACACTAAGGGAGCTGTGGTGGGTTTGTAAATTTGCATAGCATCTCTAGAGCACTTAAGCACTTCATACACATTGGCAGTAATCCTGAAAGCAACCCTACAAGTCAGTATTCATTATCTACATGCTGCAAAGGAAGGACTGAGAAAGAGAGAGGCTTGTTGAAGGCAACCTTGTGAGCTCACAGCAAAAGGTAAGCTTCAAACAGGGAAATTTGTGGCTTGTAGCTCAGGAATCTAAAGGATCAGGGTGGCTAAGGGGGAAAAAGAGGAGAGGGCTCTTGCATCTTGAGTAGCTGGCAAGAAATAGAGAGGGGATTCAGCAAGTGCAGCTTGGTCCTACAATCTTACACCTGCTGAAATTTCCTATTCTATGCAGTTATTAAAGGTACAGCCGCCGCCTCTTCATTTCTAACCTGACCATCCAGGTGAAAGCATATTGCGATATAAAGCTGAGGCTCCCAATCCAGTGCTTACCTGGTAACATGAATGCAGAGGTGGAGGGAATATTTGCAGTGGAGATTGTGGATTGAAGTGCTAACTCGTTTACCACTTCTCTCTCCCCTCCAAATCCCATACCTGAGCCATTTTTAGCACATTTCCATCCCCCAAAGCTAGACTTAAGAGACTGGGTGAGGGGTATCATCTCAGAGGGGGGGGATGCCGATGAGAATTGTGGCCTATAGAAGAGTTAAGGGTCCCTGTGCTCCCACCTACTAATTTTAACAAGACTTGTAAGTGGTAAGCTTTCCCAGTCTGCATGTTTTTAACATGTTTTTAGCCATTTGTTGTTGGCTGCCGTGGGCTCCTTTGGGAGGAAGAGTGGGATAGAAATATAACAAACAAACATAATAATCCCTTCAAATGCAGCTCTCACACCTGTGCTACCTCAGCAAATGTGAATTTGGCTGTGCACATTTACTGAAGTAATTCATTGTGCAACCCTTTGCTACTCAACTGCTACGTAACTGGGACTAGTACTTGGAGGAATTAAATCAATTTGAATTACAGTTTAGGAAGTGAACTCTGCAAATTACTTTGTGCCAGAGGAATCAGCTAATTATCAAGTGGGCAATAGGGGCTTGGGCAGTGAGGACAAGCTGCCTGTGGAGGAGGAAGAAGGAGCATAGCTGCCAAGTTATCCCTTTTTTACAGGGATTTTCCCTTATGCTGAATAGGCTTCCTCGTGAGAAAAGGGAAAACTTGGCAGCTATGGAAGGAGCCTCCTGCCTGTGCAGAAGTCCTCACTCTTTCTTCTCTATGGCTGGGTAAATGCCATACTTTTAAAGCATGCCCCCCCCCCCCCCCGTGCGCGAACCCTGGGAAACGGTAGTTTACCCCTCACAGTGCTACAATTCCCAGTGCCCTTAATGAACTACAGTTCCCTGAATTCAGTCTTGGGGGCAGAATATGCTTTAAACTTGTGTACACAGCTCAGAGCTCTCTTCTCAGTTTGAGTGACCTTTCCTAACACAACTCAGCTCAGCTGGGAACCTTCCCCATGCACAACTTCCTGGCCATGCACCACAATAACCCTGTTCAGGTCACTAGTTGAAATGGGAACACGACAAGCACATGTTTACCGATTTACGCATGGAGAATTCTCACCCCCCCCCATCTGTGTTTTTTTGTTTTTGTTTAATGTAAGCCAAGTGCATTTTTGCTGTGCTAATTTTCTTTCAAACAGAGTTTCTTTAAAGATAGATGTCACGTATTCAGAGCAGCGTGTCCCATCTGGAACCACCCTCACTGTGTTCCTCGCCAATGTGCCTACTCCTCAGTAGGGTTAAGCTCCAAAAAGTACCGTTCTGCAAGCTTGAAGCAGAAGCAGGCAGGGCACAACCCTGCTTGGTTAGCCCCACTTGATGTCGCCAGAAAACCTAGCCCTCGTGTCATTGGAGCAGTAATCATAGGTGCCAACTCTGAGTTGTTCTCAGCCCCAACGAAGTATTTTGGGGAGCTAGGCCTTGCTGGGCCTCCTTGCAATGGCAGTGGACCTCAGCATTCCTCACGACCTCCTCCTGAAGTGCATGTCACATGTGTTTGTCACATGTGTGATGTCACATGATGAGCCCCCCCCCAATGTTGGGCAGAACTCGACGCCTCTGGCAGTAATGTGTTTTGAGAAATAAATCTTTTTGTTTTGCTTAAAAGAGTTGACAAATGAATGGATAGATGTTCATGTGACACTTCAAATATTTTAAAAAGGCAGGCAGTCCACCTGAAGCGTGGGGGGGGGGGAGAGTCCAGGTAGATGACATAACCAGGGTAATAATAAAGTAAAAAGTAATAACCAAGAGCTGTATAAGATCATGATTCTAGCTGGAATGGCAGTTATTGCTCTAGGATGGAAAGAAAAAACTAAATGGAATATGGAAGAATGGAACTACTATGTTTTTGAATACGTACAATCAGAAATATTTGCACAGATAATGGTAGAGGATAGATGGGAAAATCAATGCCCCAAAAAATCACAAATAAGTGGGCATTTTATAGGAACTGGATAGAAAGGGGGGAAGCCAACACAAATATACAAGCACGAATGAATAGACTGTGTACATGGCTAAAGATTTGAAGAAGGAAGGCCCAACCTGGGAAGAGGGTGGGAAGGGAGGGGGAAGGATTAGGGGAGAAAAAATGGATTTTGTTATGTAAGCTTTTGTTTTTTAAGCCTTTACAGGAGCTATATGTTATATTGTTGTGCATTGTAGTATGAAACTTAAATAAAATTTAATTTAAAAAAACATAACCAGGGTGCAGTTGGCTGCTATGTGCATTTGTCATTTCATTTCTGAAATTAAGAGGAAGCCATGATTCACCCCAGGACTGAAAAATTCAATGTGAGCCATATTTTTATATAGCATCCTTTTTAAAGAAACAACAAAACACTCTGCTACAATTCCTGTGGAAAGCACACTCAGGAATTTCTATTCTCTGTTACTTTGCTTTAGCTCCAGTTTTTCTTGGAGTGAAAATTGGGATGGACTTAATTTGTTGTCTTTGGTTCTTCCAGAGTCTAAAGAAAAGCTGAGATGAAATTTTGCACATATTTGAACGTTTGAAACTTATAACTTGTCTAGACAAGAGAGAAATACTATTGTCCAACAGATGTTAATCAACAGGATTAGAAGGATTTGGAGTGCCCTCCCCTCCGAGATATGTCTGCCCCAACATTGCTTATTTTCCAGCTCTGGTTTCAGACGCACATCTTTGCCCAGGCTTTTTTTGAAGGTGTTGATGCATTTCTCATCTGCTTTATTGCCTTTATCCAATGTTTTAAAGATATTTCATTTTAAAAGGAGAATGTGATTTGATTTAAAGGAATGTCTCTCAAAGCTGGTGGCTCATGATTTGAGATCAGCAAAGAGGGGGGGGGGAGTATTGTTTATGTTTACGTTTTAGACCTTGTCTATAGAATATTGTTATGGGTGAGTTTTGCAGTATTGGTTGGCTTACTGTTAATTAAAATGGCAATACTGTATTGCTATATCTGTCTTCAGTGGTTGCAGATGGTGGAGAGGAATGGCTTTCTGCAGAGGAGACAGACTGAGATGGGGCAGCAGCTGTGCTTCAGGAGGCGTCCCTCCCCTCCTCTCCCCTCACCCTGCTCAAGGGCTGCATGTGTGTCCCAATCCCTAAGGGGCTTGGTGTGGGTGCCATTCTGCAATTCCATTTTATTCCCTACTTCAAAGGGGCTTACAAAGAACAGGAAGGGAAACTGAGGCACAAAAATATGAGATGAACTTTTCTGATTCCTGGCATAAAAAATGAGAGAAAGTGAAAAGGACCTTCAGGCAAAATAGATAGACTGCATTCCACAGTGAGAAACAGCTGAACGTTTACTGTACAGACATGATTATTTTTTGGGGGGAGCACAGAACTCACAGTCCCCACGTGCTTTCTGTCTCCCTGCTTGTCCCCCTTTAGTGACTCGAGATTTCAGATGAATACAGATGTAACATCCTCTGAGCAGTAGTGATAAATTATTTTGGGGGTGTTACACCCCCAGTTCCTTATCCCTCTCTACAGATGTTGGCTGTTCATTCATAGAATTTTAGAACTGGAGACTGGGAAGTGACTCACGAGAGGCGTCTAGTCCCTGGATGGGCTCAAACCACCAACCTTCCAGTTAACAGCCAGATACAGTGACCTGCTGCATCACTGGGATGTTGTGTGGGCACAGTCCCTAGACAGGGTTCTTCAATGCTTTCCTACAGTTTTTCTACAGTTCCTTTATCTCCCACAGATTTTGGATATTATTGGCATGATGGGTATATTCCTTTGGCAGAATCTCGTGCCCAAGGAAAACACTGTGCTGGATGCAGTTCAATGCCATCTCATAGAAGGGACTCTCCTGGTTGTGGGGTGTGTGTGTGCGTTTTGTGGTTACCCAGAACACATTTGGGCATGGACACCCTCAGTTCCTTTTCTACACATTATGAGCATTATTGACATGGGTTCACACACCTGGCAGTGCCTTGCACCCAAGGAGAGCGTTGGGCTGGTGCCTCATTCAAGATGCTGCTCTAGTGTGTGCAGTGCCGGATTTATGTATAGGCTAAGTAGGCTGAAGCCTAAGGCCTCTAAATCCTGGGGGCCTCGCCAGCCCTCCTGCTCCCCAGCAGGCAGTCTCCCTCTCCCAAAATTGTAAACCCAAGACTTCATCCAAGGGCAGGGCAACTCAGGCCCAGCAACTACTAGACTCAGGGCTAGCCAGTGGGGCCCAATTTGAAGCAGTGGGGTGCACAAAAAATTTTTTTGTAGTGCCCCAGTTCACAGCCAAAGTCTGCAAATCTTATGAATATAAATAAAATCCATCTAGATTGCCCTGGTGCAGGGGGCCCCTTAGGAGTGGCCCACGGGGCCCAATTGCTCCAATTGCCTTAAGGTCAGCCTTGATGAGACTGTGCAGGGGTTGGACTGACAAGCCCCACACCTTCTAGGTCCCTGGTGTCACCATTCAAAGTACAGACTCAAGGAAATAAAGGGGGGCACTTATTGGAAATCAGTTTTATGAACGGACTCTTTATTTTGTGAATTACCTAGGAGCCACCAATAGGGAGCTCTAGAATCTGACAGCTAACCAACTGGGTACTACCAAACAGTGACCCCTATTGCTGAGAGCAGGTAACCAGCAGGGAATGCTTCAGCTCAGCCTTTGCACTGTTGACTGAACACCCCTGCTGTGCAGATAATGGAGAAAGCTCATAAATTGTATCCCTTCTGGCATCCTGGCCAACTCTATTACGCTGGTGTAAACCCTGGTGCACCAGAAGCACAGAATAGCAGCAAATAAAATCCACTCATACATCAGCAACTGGTAAGACTTGTCAACCAGTTCTTCCAAAGTCTTTCTAATCCAAATTATAAAGCTCCAAAATACAGGCCAAAAGACAGCAGGTCTGGGAAGAGGGAAACATACAATGGGCACCACCAGTGAAAAGGCCCTGCTCCATTGTAACTCCTGCCCTGTCATTTGATAGAGTGCCCACTTGCCCTCCATGGAATGGTATCTCTTGCAGTCTCCAGGTCCAGTGCAAAGACCATAAGAAGGGAGAGCAGGGACCTTGAAGTTCCCAACAGAAAGCAAGCACACAGGTCACCTTTGTCACTGTCAGGATGCCTATGTCCTGGCCAGGCCTGCACCCAATCTTGTTTTTGTACAATCTTGTTTGTCCTCAGGAACCAAAATTATATTATCAACATATACAAGCAGGAAAGTTGTTTTCCTTCATTTGCAAGGAATCATACAAAAAAAATGGCACTAATAAATAAAAGTTCCAGGGTGGCAACAGAAAGCAAACTAAAAATGCTTTTGCAGTTCATCAAAACTATTCAGCATTATCAAGTTATAGGAAAACTGGTGCTATTAACAGTATTCCTTCTAGTTGGTTAATTGGTTTGGCAACTTCCATGCACATGACATGTGATGCTAATTATTTCCCCCAGGAGATAAATGATAACTAATAAGAGGCAGCTACAGGAGAGCTATGAAATTCAGGTGAGGGATAGATGCCTTGTCAATCCCAGCAGGTATATGCAAGGACGACGTGGCCTGCCCACCATTCTCCTAAAGAGGAGAAGCCTAGCATGGAAGACTTGTGTATAGTACACAGATCTGAAAGGGCCACAAAGGGTAAACCACCCAAAAGGTATTTAACAATAATATCTTATGTCCTTTAGAGGAGAAACTGTGAAATGTAGAATTTTAAATACCCGTCATCATCCTTGGGTTCACTCAATTTGGTTTGATTAAATGGCTAAATAGATAAATATAAGTTTAATGAGATTGGAATGGTTTGTGAAAAATGAAAACTGTAAATGGTGATTTGGCAAATGAAAATCAATAATGGGGGGGGGGGGTCTGGGGAAGCCCATGGGATAATGTTTAGGAAAAATGATAAGGTTTAAACATTTTGGTGTTGTGTTTTGTTTTGTTTTATTATTATTTTTAATGTCTTTTTTATACCTTTTTCTTTTTTGTGTTGTGAAGAGAATTATGTTGGGACAATGATGGATGGATTTATGTATGGGAATTATTGTAAAATCTAATAAAAATTATTTTAAAAAGACAATTTGGTTTATAACACTCTTCCATTTTCTTCTAGTTGTGAGGGTGGGGGAAGGGGAGGGGCCTCACAAGTGGAGTAGCCTAGGGCCTCTCTTCATGTAAATCTGGCTCTGAGTGTGTGGTGATTGAAAGTTTATTTTGGGATGTATACGCCCAGTTCCTTGTTTTCCCCCTACATATATAACAACATTAATAAGATGGTGATAAATGTATTATAATCCATGAAAATAAAAGGTATACAGCTTGCCAGACACTTGGGGAGAAGCAAGACTGATGGCTGAACCCCCAGAATGAAGGGAAGGCCTCTCTGCAGCTGAGGGACTTGCTGTGAGCTCCCTTTGTCCACGTCTTTGTCAACACCCTTCTTCCTTTCTTAATATTGTCCTACCCTCCTCCTCCTCATTTAAATTTCTTAGACATTTCTGGACTTTAACCACTAGGTGTCATAGGTATTCAGCTCTCTACAAATCTTTTCCTTCTATTTTTAATGGCCCAACACCGCAAGGTAATTCTGTTTGCTTCCCAGTGTACGTTACAAATGACGTCCAAGAAAAGAAAGCTACATGATTGAAATCTTTGCTCCACCCAACAAAGCCAATGTGAGCTTTATGAACACCCATTGGGAATAAATCCCATTGAATCCCATCGGACATAAATCTGAGTATGCAAACATGCATATAGGTCAATTCTGGACTCCTGCTTCAGCCAAAATAACAAAGAAAAAATGTTTTACTATGTATTGAAATGTATGTGTTAAATCTTTGGAAAACGTAATAAAAAGTATGGGGGGAAAAAGAAGATCAGCAGTTTCGGATTAGAATTACGTAAGCGAACAGGGGAGAAAGTGTCAATTTGGGAAGCGGTTTGGCAAGCCAGAGAAGGAGGAGTGTGTGTTAGTGGGTAGAAACAAGAAGGGTTTAAGATTTCAGTTTTGGATGATAAAAGCTGGGATGAGTTCATTTTCACTGTTTCTGGGGAGAAGGGAGACAAAGCTCAACTGCCTCTGTGCACTTTCAGCAATTGTCTCGAGTACATTTAGAGATCTGACACCATGGGCAGTTGCCTAGTTAGTACCTATTGTTGAATCAGGTCCAGTCAGACTCCTGTAAGTAAGGGTGTGGGGAGTAGGGTTGCCAGATAAAAAAAGGACAGGGCTCCTGCATCTTTCATAGTTATGCAGAAGAGGGGATTTCAGCAAGTGCAGCTTGTTGTGCAGCTGTTCACATTTCTTCTTCGGCACTATTGTTAAATGTGCAGGGGGCCTGTAGACTTTTTCACCTGCCCTCTTGGAGTCAGTGAATAAGGGAAACCAACCACTCTGCTAAGTAGAGACGGGAAAGGACTACTGTAGCTCCCTGGATTGTGATTGTTCTGCTTTGGTAATCCCTTCTTGCTCTCTCTTACTCATGTAAGAGGAAGTTAATTTGGTGCCAAAAGTGGCATCAACTTGTATTCACACCCCACACTCTACCACTGAGCAAGGACTGTGCTCTGATAAACAGGGCCGTCTCATGCAGGTCAGGCGCCATGGCGCCGTGGCACGGAGATCACTCCGGCGCCCCTGCCCTGGTGGGCAGGCACAGCACGCAACACGGCTTCCGCGCGGCTTCACAGCACAGCTTCCGCGTGGCTTCGCTGCGCAACGCCTACCTCCTGGCCCGGCGCCCCACGCCACCGAGACTACCCCTAGAGCCGGGCCTGCTGATAAACATTGTTGTAGACACACAACAATTAAAGAACCTTTTAATGAGGAATTAAAGAACCTTTTAATGAGGGTGAAAGAGGAGAGCGCAAAATATGGTCTGAAGCTCAACATCAAAAAAACCAAGATCATGGCCACTGGTCCCATCACCTCCTGGCAAATAGAAGGGGAAGAAATGGAGGCAGTGAGAGATTTTACTTTCTTGGGCTCCTTGATCACTGCAGATGGTGACAGCAGTCCCGAAATTAAAAGACGCCTGCTTCTTGGGAGAAAAGCAATGACAAACCTAGACAGCATCTTAAAAAGCAGAGACATCACCTTGCCTACAAAGGTCCGTATAGTTAAAGCTATGGTTTTCCCAGTAGTGATGTATGGAAGTGAGAGCTGGACCATAAAGAAGGCTGATCGCCGAAGAATTGATGCTTTTGAATTGTGGTGCTGGAGGAGACTCTTGAGAGTCCCATGGACTGCAAGAAGATCAAACCTATCAATTCTGAAGGAAATCAGCCCTGAGTGCTCACTGGAAGGACAGATCGTGAAGCTGAGGCTCCAATACTTTGGCCACATCATGAGAAGAGAAGACTCCCTGGAAAAGACCCTGATGTTGGGAAAGATTGAGGGCACTACCCTGTTTCTCAAATTTTAAGACATACCCATAAAATAAGCCGTAGCAGGATTTTTAAGCATTCAAGGAATATAAGCCATACCCCGAAAATAAGACATAGTGATAGGCGCAGCAGCAATGCCGGCCGCGGCTGGAGGAGGAAAAAAATAAGACATCCCTTGAAAATAAGCTATAGTGGGGTTTTTTTGAGGAAAAAATAAATATAAGACGTGTCTTATAATATGAGAAACGCGGTAGGAGAAGGGGACGACAGAGGACGAGATGGTTGGACAGTGTTCTCGAAGCTACCAACATGAGTCTGACCAAACTGTGGGAGGCGGTGCAAGACAGGAGTGCCTGGCGTGCTATGGTCCATGGGGTCACGAAGAGTCAGACACGACTAAACGACTAAACAACAACAACAGACACACAACAGGCATCGGATATCCCTCCAGTGCAATGTTTGCCAGGTTAAAATTCAAAGGGTATCCAGGCCACAAAGGAATATGTGCCCTCAAATTTATTTTGACCTTTGTGCTTTATAAATGCAGGTTTCCAAATACATATGGCACAATATCCTGACCAGATGTAACAGGTAGGCGAGCTGCTGGAGGGTAGATATAAAGATCATTATCCCAGCTGGTATCAGTATCAGATTTGAATTGATTTAATGTGTGTGCTGTTGTTAACTCTCTCTCTTTCTTTCTTTCTTTCTTTCTTTCTCTCTCTCTCTCTCTGTGTAAATGATTGTTTTTTTCTTTAAAATTATATATGCAGTTGTTTCAACCACACACACAGCTGTTTTGTATATGTTTTTATTATATTTTAAATTGCTTCAGGATGCTTGATGGGAAGTGATTAATAAACAAAACAATAAACAATAATAATCACGTTTGGCCCTTTTGACTACTAGGGTAGGCATATGGTTGGAGAGGAGACGCATGGCTTCCAAAAAGCATTGTAATGGTACCGGTAGATCAAACAGCATTAAATGGCATTTGGCATTAGTGCAGATATTTGTGTGTGTGCCAATTTCTTTAAATGGTTTACATGAGTATTGGCTGGAACAGTATGGCATGCGCAGGTAGAGGTCAACTTCCAAAGCATGTTGAAAAATGAACAGAACCAAAAGCATTAGATGGAGGGAAGACATTTGGGTTTCATGTAACCAATTCGTACAACCTGCCCTCACCCCGCCAGGATCATCATATGGACCATTCCTCATTCATGGGGAATAAAAGGCTGATTCATAGAACCACACACCAGCTTGTATGCACACGAAAGCTCATACCTAGGACAAACTTAGTTGGTCTCTAAGATGCTACTGGAAGGATTTTTAATATATTTTTTCTTTTGTTTCAGCTGGTATCATAACACAGAGCTCAGAGTTCTAGAGTGCCATTCCCACATTTTTCCTTACAGAGGCTTTGCACCTTTAACAGCTGCATGGCACACATAAATTCAGTAGGTTTAGCTTTCTCCATCACTCTCTGGATGGATAACTTGCTGGAATGAACTCAGCCTCTAGGGCACGGGTGTCAAACACAAGGTCCGCGGGCCAAATCCGGCCCGCCAGACCTCGTCATGTGGCCCGTGTAGCCGCCGCCGGCCGCCAGCTGCTACAGACGCGGTAGCATTGCACCTTTTAGTATTGGAACCGCGGGAAAGAACGCAACTAGGGGGCGGGAGTTTCCAAAGAAGATCCTAGGGCTAGGCGATGGCAGGCGGTTGAGGGCCGTGAGGGAGCGGGGGGGCGGGGTGGCCCGGTACGCACGTGCGCAGGAGGACGGCGTAGTGGCGGCGGCGGCGCTGGTGCTGGATAGTGAAGTTGGTTGAAAGTGCCGCTGATAAAATGGTAGGTTGCGCACGGGCCGGCGGGGGGGGGGGGGGTGAGTGGGGAGGAAGAGGAGAGAGAAAAACTGCACCGGTTGTTAATAACACCCCCCTTCCCGCTTCCGCGAGCTGGAAAGCAGCGGGGAGGAGGAGGAAGCAGCGGAATAAAAGCTCCTCCCGCCGGGCTGCCGCCTAAGGGCACAGTGCAGTGTAGCGAGCGACCTTGCTCTCTTTCCCCTTTAGGTCTCTCCCATCCGCTGTGCTCTCTCTGCCCCAGTCAAGGAAGGTCACGAGGCGGCCAGGTTTTTTTTTGAAGGGGGGGGGGGCAAAGGCTCTTTTGAGAATTAACCCTGTCTGCCTTCCTCTCTCCCCCCCCCTTCCCCGTCATTGAAAGGTTTCCCCCGAAGCTCTCCAAGCGGGAGCCCTCACGCCCCGAGGAGGTCTTGTAACACTAATCTTGACACACGGGTGTGTGTCTCGTGTGCATGAAGGGGGGGTTGTTGTTTTGTGCGTGCGTGTGTGTAATGGGATTCTTGGGGGCGAAGCTAATAGCAGAAGCACTGCAACTATAGTACTTACTGCCACCACGGCTGGCTGACTGGCTTTCACCACCACTAACTCCACCACGTACCTTTCCCTTTTTTGGGCAGGGGAGAAGCTGGCAGGGTGCTGCAGCCTGAAGACCTCTCTGTCTGTCAAACACACACACACACACCGATTTTGTCCGCTTCTTACAGATCAGCCCCCAAAGCTATACTTCTCTTTTTGCCTTTCTTCCCTCTCTTCCCACCCACACTGGTTTCTCAAAAGCCTCGACCCTGTGAGCGGCTCTGGGGAGAGGGGTTTTTTTAATAGGGGGGATATAGGCCAGGGTGCGGGGTGAGCTGTCCCGTGGGGGGCAAGGAGCCGCAGGTGAATGAGTTGCCGGGGAGCTGCCATTATTCTGACTATGTTTCTGCTTTCAGAGCTAGTTATTACTTACATTATTACAAAAAACAGTAATAATTGAATGCAGTGACAATAATTTATGATAATAAAGAGTGGACACATAGTCCTACAGATACAACCGGCCCTTTGAGGGTGACCAAACTGCTGATGCGGCCCCCGATGAATTTGAGTTTGACACCCCTGCTCTAGGGCAACTGTTAAAGGTACCTAGCCTGTGTCACAAGAGCAGGTAGAAAGCAACCTTTTTCCAGAACAGGAAGATGGAAACTGAAACATGTAAAGGCAAGAGAAGCTGAATCCAAATCAGGGCCACTTTCTTGCCTTAGGACATAGTCTCGTCTAGAAGACGCAGTACAAAACAGAGCTAACATCTGGATACAGTGCCTACATGATGGGCAAGACAAGAAAATGAGGGATCACTTACCCCATATTGTGATATTACTGTGATATCACATATTACTGTGATATTACTGGGGGCGGGGGCAATGAGATGATGCTGTCCGGCAGGGGAAGTGACCCTTCATTGTTTTGGGGCAGTACATATTGTTGCTCTTATATGGAGTGGCATTTGGTGGCTGTGTTGAAATAACTAGGGAGATGGTTGTGGTTTTGTATTTTATATATTTGTCTGGTTTAAAGCACCATTACCCATGCTGAGCCTTAGGCAGGAAACAAACATAAGTAAAATGAAATCTTAATTAAAACAGCCACAATTACAAATTAGAGCTAGGCGCCATTTCTGATGAGGCAGGCAGATGGTTTGTTCTTTTCTTTGGAAGGGAAGGTGTGGAAGAGCAAGTCTTGTAGTGGTTTTCTCACAACCTGATGCTTTCATTTCTGATGTGACACAAGGGCTGCATGCTGTTTTCCTATGACTCTCTGTGTGTCTCTTTGCACTCTCACATCAGGACTTTTTAATAGTGTGGATTACTGACACTTTTTTTGTTCAAATGCATTCCTTGAGTGCCCCATTTGCAAGCAGATTTCAGTTTTAATACCAAAAAAGAATGAAAAAAGCCTACTCTTGATCAACCTTAAATTTTGATTCCCAGTACCCTTGCTTAGAAGTTAAGTTCAATTAAAGCTTAATGTTGTCAGCGTCATCATTTGCTCATTTGTCACCTTTGAACCCATTTATTTCCTCCAGCATGCACAGGATTTTCTCAGGTTTTATCCTTAGAACAACCAATGTGGTGGATTAGAGCCAAGAGAGCTAGCCTGGCTCAATGTGAGATCCATGGTTCAAACCCTTGAACAGCTCAAGGTGAAATATTGACCTCTCTAGCAACTAACTGCTCTGCTGTGGTTTGCATAAGTCAAAGTCTTAAACACTTGGCATCCTAGCAGTCATGCATTTTTCTTTTACTAAGCTGGCCAGAGGAGCAAGACATTTCCATAGGCCACCACAAAGAAAGAAAGCTTAAACAAACTGTTAAGGCAGAGGGCAGCAATGGTTTTATTCATATAGTTTTGCATTATTCTATTGGATTTGATATGTTGCTCAACAGGCATTTGACCACATCTTTTCAGGCATGCAGCAAGCTCCTGGAGAAGGGCCACTGTCTGAAGGAATTACCGCATTTTTCGCTCCATAGGACGCACCTGACCTAGTTTTTAGAGGAGGAAAAGAAGAATTTTTTTTTTTGCTTTCTTTAATTCTCGTAGGCACAGCTCTGGCTCTGGCTTTTGGCAGGGCTCTGGCTCTGCACAGGCTCTGGCTCTCACATTTGCTCCATAGGATGCACAGACTTTCCCCCTTCCTTTTTGGGAGGGAAAAAGTGCGTCTTATGGAGTGAAAAATATGGTAATTTCTATAGTCAGCCTCAAGTTTCAACAAGGTTCAAAATAACACACAAACACTCAAGCATAGTATGCCCTAGTTAATTTCACAATGACGCCTTTAGGTCCTGTAGTTTGGATTTTCCACATCTGGGCAAATCATTTGTTTTGGGCTTATTTTTAAAGGTTATTTGAGCAGGACAAGAAGAGCACAACCTGAACAGTAGTCTTCTCAACCCAGGGAAGGGAGGATGGCAAGAAAGTTGGAAATACATTGTTTACTGCTAAATGTGGCTCCCTCACACACACCCCAAAAAACCTCCTGGGTCACACAGAGGTGTGGCATTATGATGTGTATGAATGAATTTATTATTTTGGTCACAGACCAGTCCCAGCCCACACACAGTATCAAGGAAGTCATAAAACACAATAAGAAGCTGCAAATCTGAGAGCCATATGTCAGTTGTGTTAATATTTTTGCAGCAAAGACCTGGGAGGCTGCCGGAATGTATTGGCCCCCTTTTTCCATAGAAAAGCCTTATAATAGCTTTGGTAGATCTTTGGGCATTTGCAAGAGTATTTTTAACCTGATAATGCCATGAGCCCTTTTCCTGGAAGGTTATACCCAGGTATTTAAAAGACGATACCTGTTCAATAGGCCAATTGTCAAATCTCCATTTGTGTCTCATTCTTTTTTTAAGAGAACACCATAACTTTGGATTTGCTATAGTTAATTGTTAATTGTTCGGCATTACAATAGACAGTGAGAGATCTTAGAAGTTTTCTTAAGCCTACACAGGAGAAGGAAATTAGAACTGCGTCATCCGCATATAAGAGAACCGGGAGGGGTGTACCAGCCAATTTAGAGGGGTGGGCATTTTCTTTCTCCATGTTTCCTACTAAGGAGTTAATATAGAAGTTGAATAAAGTAGGCGCAAGGACGGAACCTTGTTTAACACCATAGTAGGTTTGGATTTCCTTGGATAAATGGCCCTGTCGGTCACACCTAACCCGGACCCAAGTGTTTTCGTATAAACTGCAAATGAGACGCATGTCTGTCTATGTTTGAGGCGCTTAGTTTTCCCCAAAGCCTATCTCGTGGTATTAAATCAAAGGCAGATTTAAAGTCTATGAAAGCTATGTAGAGAGATCCTCCTTTTCTTGAAGTATTATGATGTGTAAACCAGTCACTTGTGATGCTTGTCTGGTACATTTATTACTGGAATTTCAGACGGCGAGCAAATGAAATGGGAACATCAACAGGTTTTTGTTGTTAAGGTTTAAATGCTCCATCTATCTCCCATACACATCCATTTACTACAGTTCAAATATACCTGGTTTCCTGCCCATGGAGGTTCCCTGCCCAGCATGGCATGCTGCCCAGGCAGCCTGTGATCTCCACACAACTTGTAGCAAGGTGCCAGTGAAAGGTTTCTCCTGCTCTCTATGTGAAACTATTACTGTGCCATGTTTCTGACTACTTTTAAAAGCTTCCCTCCCCTAAGTTCAGCATTAGCGGTTAGGAAAATGTGAAAATAGAATAAACTACAGTGTGAATGCAGCCAAAGTGAAGTCTCCGCTCATCCGTTGTAAACAATCAAGAGGCCAAAAAGAAGAAAAATTTAGAACAAAACCTAAAACAAGCATACAATCAACCACCATTCCTTCCTGTCTTTTTCTGTTCAGTGGTCCACTTTAGATTGGAAACAACCCTTTGCTCACCTTCTGGCGTGTGTTTTCACTGGCCAATTTCAGAGGTCCGCTAGGGAAGGGGAAGGAGATTTTGTGAGGTGCACTCCTGGCAAAGTCCTTCCTCATCCTCTCCTTTACCTTACTTTGATTGTGATCTGAGCTAAGGGGGCTGGGTTGAGGCAGGAGGGATGGAGTGGTCTTTCAGCGGCAGCTGCTTGCTATGTCTCACAGGATGTAATGCCAGTTTAGATTATTGTCACCACTTGGGGGGAGGGAAGTGAATAAGTAATCAGACCAGATGCACGTGGTGCTTTGAAATAAACAACAAAGGGGTTTTGTTCTCCCACCCTCCTTGCTTTGTTCTGCTTCTAGGGTAGGAAGCTTCTGGCTTCTGAGTTATTATTTCTAGATGTTGGCACAAGACTGTAACATAAGTCAACCTAAGGCCTGTTTGGGCAGGAAGGATATGATCATTTATTTTGTAGTATCTTTATTGGATTGTCTGAGAACGGTAATTTACTTGCAGGGAAAATGACATAGCCAAACTGATCAATACATATACAGATAACCATAGCTGCCAAGTCTCCCGTATTCTCCGGGAAACCCCCGATTTTAAAACTGTTTCCTGCACTCCTCCCGTATGGCGAATTATCCCGTATTTCCCCCTTATTTGTTGATGTCAGAGACAGGCAGCAGAAGAAGCAGGGAGAGGTGCCTCTCTGTGCCTCCCTCGGCCAATCCAGGCATGCCCGGGCAAGCTGCGTGGCTCTGGGCTGGCCGGAGGGAGACTCTTATTGTGAAGCGGGGTGGCTGCTTCCCTCTCTTGCTTACTATAGCCCCGTGCTCCGCCCTCTCCTCCCAGACCGTGGCATGCGGAGCGCCTGGGAGGCGGCGGATGGGAGGCGGCGACAGCGAAGAGGGCAGCTTTAGCTCCGCTGTTTGCTGAGTGAGGCGAGGGAGGAAACACACTGAGCTTGCAGGCGCTTTGAGGTGAAAAAAAATGATTTACTGTACTGCAAATGATTTATGAGTGGGCTGCTCCTCTCTACAGCCCCACAGCCCCCTCTTAGCATCGCTCCTCTCTCTTAAACAAAAAACCAGCCCCAACTACCGTGTTTCTCCTAAAATAAGACGTGCCTCTAAAATAAGCCATGGCATGATCTTTTAAAGGCAAAAAAATGTAAGACATCCCCCCAAAATAAGACGGTTGGGGGAGCCAGCGGGACGACCCAGCGGGAGCCGGCAAATGCAGCAGCGCGCGCCGCGCCGCGCCCCAGCACAGCGGGAGCCCCAGCACAGCGACGTGCGGAGCTCCGACTGAACGGGCCCCAGGACCCGACAGCGGGCGGCGGGCGAAGCCGCAGGACCCGGCAGGAGCCGGCAGCAGCCCCAGCCGCGCCGCGCCGCACTGCGTGAAGCCCAGGGACCCAGCAGCGGGTCTTGCGGCTTCGCGCGCCGCCTGCTGAGCCCGCTGCCGGGTCCTGGGGCTTCATGTGGTGCGGCTGAGGCTGCTGCTGGTGCCGGGTCCTGCGGCTCCTGCCGAGTCCTGCGGCTTCGCGCGCCGCCCGCTGCCGGGTCCCTGGGCTTCGCGCGGTGCGGTGCGCAAAGCCGCAGGACTCGGCAGGAGCCGGCAGCAGCCCCAGCCCCGCCGCGTGAAGCCCAGGGACCCAGCAGCGGGCGGCGCACAAAGCCGCAGGAGCCGGCAGCAGCCCCAGCCGCGCCACGCCGCACCGCGTGAAGCCCAGGGACCCGGCAGCAGGCGGCGCGCGAAGCCGTAGGAGCCAGCAGCAGCAGCAGCCGCCGCGCGAAGCCCCAGGACCCGGCAGCGGGCGGCGCGCGAAGCCGCAGGAGCCGGCAGCAGCCTCAGCCGCGCTGCGTGAAGCCCCAGGACCTAGCAGCGGGCGGCGCGCAAAGCTGCAGGAGCTGGCAGGAGCCGGCAGCAGCCTCAGCCGTGCCGCATGAAGCCCTGGGACCCAGCAGCAGGCTCAGCGGGCGGCGCAAGAAAGCCCCGTACCATACTTAACAATAAGACATTCCCCGGAAATAAGCCGCGATGTATTTTTTTAGAGGAAAAATAAATTTTAGGAGAAACACGGTAGCATTCGCTGAAGAAGGCATTCTCTCTAAAGCTGCTGCATACTGACAAATTAATCTTCCTGCAAAACAGTATGCCACAAGAGGCTGCCTTATAAGTCCATGGGTTGCAATAAAACAACCGAAACAATCTGCCTTAAAAAAACAATAACTCAGGAATAGGATCCAAATCCTGGAATCCACAGGGTTAAAAAAAAGTGATCCCCTGTGTGTTCCCAATTTCACTTTGTCCCATTTGCCCTCCTCCTCCTATGTTAGTTTACATCTCTCTCTCTCTCTCTCTCTCTCTCTCACACACACACACACACACACAGTTGCCTCGGATACTAGTCCTGCTCAGAGTAGACTCACTGAAATGAATTAAAAATCAAAACATTAATTTCAAAGGATCTGCCCTAAGTAGGATTTAGTTGGATGTAGCCTGTTATTATGACCAAAGTAAAAGGTAAAGGTAAAGGGACCCCTGACCATTAGGTCCAGTCGTGACCGACTCTGGGGTTGCGGCGCTCATCTCGCGTTACTGGCCGAGGGAGCCGGCGTATAGCTTCCAGGTCATGTGGCCAGCATGACAAAGCCGCTTCTGGCAAACCAGAGCAGCACATGGAAATGCCGTTTACCTTCCCGCTGTAGCGGTTCCTATTTATCTACTTGCATTTTGACGTGCTTTCGAACTATCTTACCCCAAAATATCTGCACAAACCAGTTTACCTGTGTGCATTATTCTCAGGGTGGAGGGACTCATTTGTTTATAATTGCATAATCATATGGGACTAAATTGCATTATGTTGTAAGGACATTTTATTAAATCTTAGAATTGTAAAGTTGGAAGGGACCCAAGGGTCTTCTAGTCCAACCCACTGCAATGCCTGGAACTTGGCATTGGGCTGCAAGAATGTACTGTAAACTATCACATTTTCAAAATGTCTGATAGCCAAGTTCCACTACTTTTCACAGGCTGGGAGTAGTGGCTCCCTCAGATTGTACCCATTATGGAATTAGACTTGAAAAGAAAATACTAGCACAGTTTGTGTTGTGGATATGCTACCGGGCCAGGTGAGGGTGCTGATCCCTTATTTTCAAATCCAAAACTTGGCAGCTATGCAGATAACTAACAATATTAAGATACCAGCATAGTTCAGAAGATAATCAGCTCATTCAAGTTCCAGGATCAATTTTCTGGAAAAGGGGGAATAAAAGCATGTGTGATTTTTCTTTTTAAGCAGCAGCTCATTGTGGGTCTGCATGTACCATGATCTCCAGGGAGTCCTTGGAAAGACTTCTGCCTGAAACAATGCCGAGCTAGAGAACAATGACCTGAGTTCCTGAAGGCCACTTCTTATGTCCCTGTGTTTGAATCCAGGCACACCCAAGGAACAACAGCAGCCCCATTCAGAAGATGTTGTCAGATTAATGGGGGAGAAGATCTACTACAGGCATAGGCAACCTTTGGCTCTCCAGATGTTTTGGACTACAATTCCCATCAGCCCTGACCACTGGTCCTGTTAGCTAGGGATCATGGGAGTTGTATGCCATGACATCTGGAGGGCCGAAGGTTGCCTATGCCTGATCTACCAAGTATATCTTGATTTCTTTTTTATGTTCTTAGGATGAGAGTTGTAGTCCAAAATATCTGAGCTACTCTTGAGGTAGGGCAAAGATACAGAGAGTAATTTTTCTGTGCAGTCGGCAGACACCAATGTAAGCTTTAACTTGATAGTGGTTTGCAGGGCATCTTATGTAATAATCATACAAGAGAATCACTGTTTTATCTGCTAGGTGCTACTTTTACATTCTTGCTGTTTTGTGGTGGTGCCCAGGTCACTTTTTCACAATGCTAAATTCACCCAGGCCCAAAAGATTGAGGAACACTGATTTCTAATCAGAGCAGTATGCAAACTACAGCTGAATGGAGCTGTTAAGTGAACACTGCTAAATAATGAGCAGTAGGACCATGATGATGGTTGAATGCCACATTCTACCAACCAAATTCTTGAGACTTGAAAAATTCAAAAGCATTAACCTTTCTAGCTGAAAGATGCAACCTTAGTTCAATACATAGTTTCACCCAGATAGGGGAATCAAACAAGAACTACCCAAACACTAATGTTTTTAAAAATGCAGTGGAGGTCCTAAATTCTTACAATGCATTCTCTCCAGTACCTCTGTGTCCACAGATGTGTGCTGTGATTTGATTGTGATTCTGTTTGGAACACCTCTTTTAAAAATTATGAAAATTCATGAGAACATGTGCCTTGGGTCCATGTTTTTCTGCCACTGCAGTGCATTTTTGTTCCATGGTGGTGGTAAACAGCCAATCTTTCCATTAATTTACTGTGCAGTCGGCAGACACCAATGTAAGCTTTAACTTGATAGTGGTTTGCAGGGCATCTTATGTAACAATCATACAAGAGGATCATGGTTTTATTTGCTAGGTGCTACTTTTACCTTCTTGCTGTTTTGTGGTGGTGCCCACATCACTTTTTCATAATGCTAAATGCACCTAGGCCCAAAAGATTGAGGAACACTGATTTCTAATCAGAGCAGTATGCAAACTACAGCTGAATGGAGCTGTTAAGTGAACACTGCTAAATAATGATGCAACCTTAGTTCAATACATAGTTTCACCCAGATAGGGGAATCAAACAAGAACTACCCAAACGCTAATGTTTTTAAAAATGCCACGGAAGTCCTAAATGTTTCAGTCCTGAAGTTTTAACTGTTTTTACCAATAAGAAAACCGTTTCCACAGAATCAGAAGGATATGCCTTTATTGGCAGAGAATTCAACAGAGACTTCATATTTCAATCCATGAAAGCTCTAACACACACTTTAATTGAGAAACTTGTAAAAAAACTGAAACATGAAACAGAAAGAGTTCCCATCAACATCATGAATCAAAGCAGAATAAAGTGTAGCCAATGCACACTTATTTATAAATAAAGTACTGAGCAGAATATCCTTGACACACAAGTTCCATCTTAGCCAGCTTGCTCCCCTAGGTATCTCTGCAGTATTCCCCTCACTGCTCTTTTGAAAAGTGGTGGTGGAAAATTCACAATCAAGATGAAGAAAGAAGTGTGGCAAACGAATCCCACTATTGAAGCAACAAGATTCAGGTATTTTGCTTTCTTGCCATGCACTTTTGCACCTTCAGGATCTTCCATGACTTTACAATCCCTTGACTGAAATAGGAGTAGAGAAAAAACATATTTTAAAACAAAATAAAAAAATAAGCAGTAGAAACATTGTTGCACATGCTTTAAACACCTGGAGGTCAAACGTGCTTTTCACGGTTGTTGTGTGATCATTTCAAACCCAAAACTTCCTGCTCAGTGTTACCACTGCAACATCCTTGTTAGCAATGAAATAGTACTCTTTTTTCAAATACAGCACTGCACTCTAGAATGATTTACTTGACAATTATATTCAGATACACTACCTGCATATTAAAGGTAAGGGACCCCTGACAGTTAAGTCCAGTCGGGAATGACTCTGGGGTTGTGGCGCTCACCTCGCTTTACTGGCCAGGTTGGCAGGACCTGGGACCAAACAATGGGAGCTCATCCCATCGCAGGGATTCAAACCACCAACCTTCTGATTGGCAAGCCCTAGGTTCAGTGGTTTAGACCACAGTGGATATTAGTAAGTGCTATTGGGCAAATTGCATTTATTCCTGCTATTATCCACAGTACATTATAATTTGAGGTGAATAAATGAGGCACCCTTTTTTTGATAGTATCAGCATATCTACCTCATTGCCTGTTGGTAATAGGGAGCTTTCACCCCCCAAAAAAACTTTTCCCCATTTTGCCTAGTTTGGCTCCTTCTCACTGGAGATCTATAATGTATTGAAATATTTTTGGGAGCATCACAAGAAAGGTACAGGACAGATAACACGAAATGTATAAATGATGGGAGGAAAAAGTGTTTTTTAGATTTCATTTCTTGAGAAAACTGTTAATAGAGCCTATGGGGTGGTCCATCCTCTATTGTATACCAAGGACTATAGTGAGGTAACATTCCTGAAAGAAAACTCTCCCACCCACCCCCACTTTGCATTGTTCTTTATAATGACATGGGACTTAAAAAGTGGTTGATACTATATTGCAGGTTACCTGAAAGACTGCCTGCTCCTACATCAACCACCTTAATTTAGATAACCTCTTGTGGCACCACACCATACAGAATATCATAGGGAACCCAAAGAGAGGCATTTTCTGCTATTACTCCTGTATTATGCCTTTCCATCTGCCATAAGAGAAGCAGCAGCCATTCATCAGTTGCTTCAGACATCTAGGGCAGTATGCAACTGCATCCCATCAGCATAAAGATTTCCATTTGTGAACTGAATGCCCCCTCCTCTCTTCTCCCCTTCCCATGCCCACCAATCTGCTCTAGGCCCGGGGTTCCTTCCCATAACCTTCCAGAACAGATTGGGGAAGACACGGATGGGTAGGAGGGGGGGGAGTTCAATTGCACAGTTGTAAACTGTGCTGATGGGACAGGTTAGCTGGACACTGCCCACACCTTTTTATAATAATAATAATAATAATCCTATATAATAATGTCCAAGTTGTCCCTGCGTCCAGTTGTCCCGTGTGTCCCTGGGGTACTGCGCATGTACCCCAGAGACACGGGGATTGGACGGAGGGACAACGGCCAACCGCCGCTCCGCCAACCGCCGCTCCGAAGCCCAGTCTCATGCTGGAGGTGCGCGGCGAGGCGGCGGGGGAAAGAAGCGCTCGCCCCGGCAGCCTTGCTGCGCACCTCCGGCATGGGACGGCGCTTCCTCGGCCGAAGCGGCAGCGGGCGCCGAGGGAAGCCGGCTTTGGCTTGGCGGGAAAAAGAGGAGGAATTCCTCCTCTTTTTCCCGCCGCCGCCGCGCCAGTCCCCAAGCCGAAGTGCGGCGCGGCGGGGGCTTTTCGCTGTTTGACTTCCCGGAGTGAAGGGGGAGGCAAACGGCGAAAAGCACCCGCCGCGCTGCACTTCGGCTCGGGGACTGGCTTGGCAGCGGCGGGAAGAAGGGGAGGAATTCCTCCCCTTCTTCCCGCCGCCGCCAAGCCAGTCTCCGAGCCAAAGTATGGCGCGGTGGGGGTTTTCGCCGTTTGCCTCCCCCTGGGGGGAAGGCAAACGGCGAAAAGCCCCCACTGCGGACTGGCTTGGCGGTGGCGGGAAGAAGGGGAGGAATTCCTCCCCTTCTTCCCGCCACTGCCAAGCCAGTCCCGGAGCCGAATTGCGGCGTGGCGGGGGCTTTTTGCCGTTTGCCTCCCCCTTAGCTCGGGGAAGGCAAACGGCGAAAAGCCCCCCCCCCCCCGCGCCGCAATTCGGCTCTGTCCCCCGCGCGCTTTAGTTTGGGGAAGCAGGCAGGGAGACGCAACAGCCCGGGAAGCTGCGGGCTGTTGCGTCTCCCTGCCTGCTTCCCCGAGCCGTAGCGCATCGGGGGACAGCCGAAGATCGGCGGGCGCTGTTTGCCGGGGTTGATAAACCCCGGCAAGCGGCGCCCGCCGATCTTCATGTGACAGGCAGTGGGGAATGCAGGCAGGCAATAGAGCAAGCGCCTGCCTGCCTTCCCCGCCGCCAGTCCCCCGGTGCTTCGTGTAGCGCTGCTGGGTGCCGACCCGGCAGGCCGCTTCCTTGATCTGGCGGCCTGCCGGGTCGGCGCTGATCAGCGCTGCGCGGAGCACCGGATTGAGGAGCCAGCATGCATTCTAGCGCCCGTTTATTTAACGGGCTGAAGACACTAGTAATAATAATAATAATATATTTGTTCCCCACCCATCTGGCTGGGTCTCCCCAGCCATTCTGGGCAGCTTCCAACAGATATTAAAATACATTAAAATTAAACAAAACAGCTATTAAAATACATTTTTGCTCTGGCCTTCTCTACCTATAAGATCAGACTGTGTTTTCTGTGACTGAATTCCCTAATTCCATTTATTTTTTGTTTTAATGACATTGCTTGATTTTATATTGTACGCCATTGTAGGCCCTTGGTTCATACCAGTAGACTATTAAATAAAAGCTGGTAGCACTTCCATGCGCAAGTCTTTTTGGGACATCAATATATGTCAATATAGTCTGGGGGCTGAAGCTACAGTGTATACATTCCAACATGTATACAACACATGCACTAAAAAGTACATAGGGCACCCATCTTTTCACCTCTGTTTGCAGCTAAGGTGTGTTAAAAGGCCTCTGACTCCACCCTGCAGCCTAGCAGTGCCCAGTTCCTATCAGCCCATCCTTAGCTAGATGACATGGGTGAGGGGAATGAAAACTCCCTTGAAAAGCGCCCCCACCCCACCCCCGCACAAAGGCAATGAGGGGAGAGCTGTTTACGCCAAATGGTGCTAGGAGAGGGAAGGAAGAATGAAGTCCGCCCCAGAAAATGAGACTAAAGCAAGAAGCAGAGGCAGAAATGCTATCCAGTCCATGAGGAGGAAAAGGAGCAAAGACTGAGGAAGGGAAGAAAACCGGAAACGGGGGGGGGCAGGTTTTTTGCAAATAACTGTGTTAGATAATGGTGTTTTCCCGCCCTTTTTTCGTGGGGGGTGCCGGCTTCACCATGATGGAGAAAATGAAAGCGCCGAAGCCAAGGAAGAAGTAGTTCATGAAGACTAAATTAAAGACCGACCAGTAGACGAAGTCTCGCGGGGGACGGGCAGCGGCAGCGGCCGCTGGGTTGGGGTCGTGGCCCGCCGGGGGCAACATATCGGAAACTGGGGGCAACCCAGGCTGCATGGCAATGTGGGGCAGTGAGAGCAGGAGGAGGCGGCCGGCAGCTAAGGTGAAATGGGGGGCAGCGAGAGCGGGAGAGGCAGCCGACAGCTGAGGTGAAATGGGGGGCGGCGAGAGCGGGAGGAGGCGACCGGCAGCTGGGGTAAAATGGGGGGCGGCGAGAGCGGGCCAAGGGCGGGTCCTGATTGGGCGGCGCCTGATTGGGCGGTTCTGAGGAAACCACAAGGGATGAGTTAGATTTGGTGGGAAACGAAACTCAGATGGGAGAGGCAGGCAGGAAGCTGTGGTGCTCCGACGCTTTGCTCCTGAACGCGAAGCGTCGGTGGCAGCAACCCCGATAAAATAAATGACAGTTGACAGTTGACAGTTCCTTGGAACAAGCCAGCTCAGGATCAGCTCACCTTGGGTGGGAGGGGGGCGTCTCATGGCGTGGCGACCCTACTTAGTCAATAACGACAGGCCCGGGTTCTTTCCGAGGAAGAGCAAATTTATTCACCTGCGCCGGGGCTGCAACGAGAGTCATTTCTCAAAGGCTGTGCAACAAACAGCTTTGAAAAAGCAGAACTTGTCTCAAGCCCCCCCTCCCCACCTGCTGCACTGCATAGTCTTTCCGCCCTTGTTCATCCAAATGGCATCTGCCAGCCTGTGCGTTCTTGCCCAGGCTGCCTGCTGACCTGTGCAGGTTTAAAAACAGACACTAGTTAGCTCACCCCTTCTGACGGACGCGTGTCACCACTTCCCGGCATAAATGGTTTACACAGCACTTTCTTCTAGGCTCCAGGGTGAGGGTGTTGGGAGAGAGAGATTCCATTTGGGCCCTCCATCAAGGCTAATAAGTAATAATAACACCCCCCAGCTCAAGGATGGCTATCCCATGCCTCCCTTCTGCCCTCCATTCTCATGTTAAGAAAGGGAGCGGGGGGGCATAGGCACCAACTCCTAGGGGCCCCCATAAAATATTTGAGCAGGAATGAGGAATCTATAGTCCTCTCCCACTGTTTTCAGCAACAATGCTCACCATCCCTGACAGTTGATCATATCAACTGCAGGGTGTTCGGAGTCAGAATAGCAACATCTGGAAAGCCGCAAGTTTCATTGAAGTAAGAGGGACATTTTAAAAAGTGCCTTCTAACAAAGTGGAATAATAGCTGCAGTTCCCTGAAACAGCACGGTGAACTTGGTGAATGGAACTGCATGTTGGCTGTAGGAGGGGGGGCAGACACTTCCTGCATTGGGGGGGGGGGGTGTCACTATGTAGCAGGGGCCCAAAGGGCCCCAATTAAGGTAATAATGTAATTCCCTATAAATCCTGGAATATGTTTATAATAGTGAATTATGGGAACTTGTTGCTTTAAGAAACTGATGATCTAGCAAGATGCCGTTCTTTTACCAGAACAGAAGGTCAGCTAACACACAAATCACAAAGAAGCAATTCATAAGCTAGAACACAAATTGTTATATAGTACACGTAACACAGGTTCCCTACACGCATACTATCTCACAATGTAACATATTATTGAGAATCAAAGGCCTAATTAGCAATCCTTGGCCTAGTTAGCGATGCTTATTGCGCATGCGTATTAGATTAGGTAATGACATACGTATTGAATATGAAATGAGATGATGATGAATATTAAAATATTAAATGATGTAATGCTTTATGTGATTGGTTAAATCAAAATCCTTTGTCTGAAATGTTATAAATTCCTGCCCGACCTTTGGGCGGGGTTGCAGTATTACGAAAAGATTCGACTGTAACCTTATTGCTTTGCAATAAACATAATGGACTCCTAACTCCTCTTGTCTCTGAGTTTTATTGGCTAACTCAGAAGATAAGCCATTTTTGGGCTTACAACAACTAGACTAGACGGTAATAGCTGCCGCCACCACCCTGGGCATGAGGGAAAAGGGGCAACCCTCTGCCGTTTCCAGGCTACACAGTCCACCCCACTTTACCGTGGGCACGGGTAGAAATCCCAAAGGTAGGGTCAAGCAGTCTGAAACTGGTTTAGCTTTGCAGTCGGAAATCCCAAAACCACAAATAAACTTGTTCTTTAAGAATTTATTAAAAGGGAAAGAAACAGCCAATATTTATAATGGTTACACAGTTCTCAAGAAAAGGTTACAGAAATAAAACAACACACAGTATCACTTCCAATACTTCTGATACTCACCTAACAAACAGAAATAATATTCTACTCCTTCTCCCCTAAGGCAAGGACTGGATAATAGACCATGGCTGGCAAAGGATCCAGGTGATGGCTATTACCAGTAGCAATCAACATTACAATTCTTTAGGTTCCTATCCACAATCCCCCACAAGGTGTGTACTAACGCAGGCCAATCAAATTAAACCTTTAATTGTGACCTGATCACAATTTGTTTATTGTATATAGATTCTCTAGTTCACTACATTGGCAATTATCAAATTATGATGAGCACAAAGAAACATGACACTGCCCTCATCCAAATTTGGAAGGCACATTTCATTAAAGAGCACAGGGAAGTGAGATGAATAAATGGCAACATTTAGGACTGTTAGCCCCTTGCAGCAAGAGGCTGTTTTCTCTGTAAAGCACCATTTATGTTGGTGGCATAACAACAATCCATATAGCTCAGTTGGTAGAGTAGGAGACTCTTAATCTCAATGTTGTGGGTTTGAGCCCCACACTGGGCAAAATATTCCTGCATTGCAGGGGGTTGGACTAGATGACCCTCGTGGTCCCTTCCAACTGTATAATTCTATGATTCTAACACAATTGATTCTCAACAAGCAAGGCATGATCCTATAAGGAGATCATGAGAAGAAATGAGCAAGCTTCTCCCAACATGCAATTTCTCTCATAGTGCTAATCTTTTTAGACAGAAGGCAGTATCATAGAATCATAGAATCGTAGAGTTGGAACAGACCACAAGGGCCATCCAGTCCAACCCCCTTTTTTACAGGAGTAGAATGTGTCCTTTTATTTAAAATGCATCTCTGGGTTATTTGTGAGGCCTGTCTGGTGTTTTTACATGAGTAGAATGTGTGCTTTAATTTAAAATGCATTTCTGGGTTATTTGTGGGGTATAGAAATTCGTTCATTTTTTTTCCAAAATATAGTCCAGCCCCCCACAAGGTCTGAGGGACAGTGGACCGGCCCCCTACTGAAAAAGTTTGCTGACCCCTGGGCTAGACCCATGCAACCACCCTGCCCTTCCTTCTGCAGCCAATTCTTTTTGCTGGGGGATAAGTCACAATATTGTGGTGGACAAGAACCAAGCACTGCAGGATCAACCGCAATTCCAAGCAAGATGCCTCCAGGAAGCCAGAGAGAGAGGCTTATGGGGGGGGAGGGAGACAGTAAACTCCCCCCACCCCAAGCTCAAGTTTTTCAATGCCTTTGCACAGAGGACAGCAATCGTCTCTCTTCGCTGGCTCCAGGAATATTTACGCAGCAGCTAAAAAAACCAAAAAAACCACACACACCACCTAGGAGAAAACAGGCCAGAGTTCTGGAGCAGGTGAGCCGAGAGAATTACTCAACCACAAGAGGCTGCGGAAAAAGCTCCCTCTCCCTTGAAAACACCGGGAGGGGGGGGAACCAGCCCCCAAGCATGTGTCTGCCTGCTGTGCACTTTAGAAGACAACACGGCAGGTCAGCTGGGTGGCAGCCAAGCGGCAGAGAACTTCCCTCGCCCATGACGCACCACGTCACCACCACCAGGAACGGCCAAAAGACCTCATGATGTAGTCACATGCAGTATCTGCAGTACAGGATGCCAGCTTCTGGGGCGGGGAGGGAGAGGGGGGGTGCGGATTCCAGCAGCCGAACTCTCAAGTCACCCGCGCTGTTTGCAGGATCACGCAACTGCATCAGGCGAGTCGGGAAGAACGCAGCAAAACTGACCCAAAGCTCCGATTCTGCAGTGTTGCACGCTTTGCTCAGGGGCGTTACGCAAGCCCCGGGTGCATTTTGGCTCAACGGATCCAAGGAGCCCCGAACTGGGTGTTGTAGCCAAGCACCATCCCCTTCCCACACATACACAGATGTGAATCCTGCTCCAACAGAAGTCTCTGACATATAAAATTATCCAGACCTTCCTCTGTCGCCTTAAGGCAGTGATGGGCAACCTTTTGAGCTTGGTGTGTCAAAATTTGCCAAAAAACCGAGCATAACTTGGGTGGTGTGTCACGTCGAGAAAAAACCCATAATGTCACGATATTTATAGTTTAAATAACAAAAATGTATAATTGTAATATATAACCAAAAACTAATTATTTAACCAAACCAAACCAAAAACCCCTTATTTATCACAAAGTGCCCAGAGTTGTTGAGCTTTTTGGGGGGAAAGAGAACAGAAATAAATGACGAATAATACCTTAGCTGGAACTAACACGCAGCACCGACATAGTCTGCCAAAGCGCCAAAAAAAACCCAGCACAGTACGGGTTAAAAAATGAACGCTGTTACACCCAATCATCGTCTGCCAAAGCGCCAGAAAAAACAGCACAGAAAGGGTTAAAAAACCAATCTCTGGCTACCAACAGCAGCAACAACAACAAAAAGGATCCTCAAGCTGGAGCGGGAGAACAAATGGAGGGGGACAACAACAAAAGCGCAAATGGGCCGATGGGGCGCATGCCGGCAGTGAGTAACAACCCACCATCCAAATTGTACACTATTGGCATGAGAGCGTGTGCTTTCCCCTGTGGTTTAATTCTAGGCTGAAGATACACAGTTGGCAATGCTAATTCTTACACATGGGACCATTTTAATTAAAAGATGCTGTTTGTGTGTTTCTAAGAGAATTAAGTAGTCCCATATATAGAAATGTTTAATGGATCTAGGGATATTTGGATCCCTTAAATGAAAGACCTCCTGTCACAGATGGGGTGTTGGCTACTCCCGAGTAAGCACTCCACACATCCTCTGGATTTTCATAGTTTTATTGTGCATGCTATATACAGTGGTGAGATGTCTCAAATCATGTCTGCTCTGCATGGGGCAGAAGCCCACAATGGCGTCTCGTGGGCTCTGACCCCCCTTTTAAGACTCCAAACGCCCCTCCTCCTTGCTCTATGGGTCCTCCGTGGTCCCAAACCAGGCTCCTGAGGTGCCGTTCTCTCTCCTCCCTCCTTTCCAGCCCCTGCTGAAGCTAGCTCCTCCCCTGCTTCCCTGCTACCAACCTGGAGCTGAGCCACCAGGACTCTGCAGAGCCCTGGACCCGTCTTAACCCTTCCTGTTCCTGATTTGAACTCCCAGACTTGCTGCTGCTCTCCCATCTGGTGGAAGTAAGCAGAGTGGGCTGCTCTCTGCAAGCCCTCTCTCTTACATCCACCCCCCCTCCAGGCTCCCCCCCCCCTTCCTGAGGCCTGGTTTGCCTGGTCTGATGTCTGTAAAGAGGGCTGGAAGCCTGACAGGTCTTCCTCCTCTGTAGTGTGTGTAAAATCCTGTTCCCCGTCGGTGCTGGGTGGCTGGTCCGTGTAGTTCCTTCCGTTGTCATCCTCCTCCTCCCTCTGGAAAATTGCTTCCGATTCCCGGAGGGCTCCTTGGGTCTGCGTCTCCCCTGCTCCCCACCTGGGATCGCCCTCCCCCTCTGTGTTCCCTGTGCTACTGACGTGTGGTGGTTTGGGTCTGTGGGAGAAAGGAGCGTGCAGTTCCAGTGTGCGGTCCTCCCCTTGCATGGTGTGCGTGGTTGCCTCCGCGTTTTGGGAAGCAGGAGTGCCCTGCCTGGCCATCAGACATTTTAACCCCCCCCTCCCCCCACCGGGAGCCCGGGCTCGCTGTGGCACTGTAGACCTCCTCCTCTTCCTTTCTTTCTGGAACCTCTTGGCTGCCTTCTCCCTCCACCCTTCTGTCTAGTGTCTTTTGTGTGATTTCCTCCCCCTCCCTCCTGTCAGCGTCTTGTGTTGGATGTGTGTCACGTCCTCTGAACCTTGGGCTTTCCCTAAAGTGTGAGAGCAAAGACCTGTGACCCACGGGATGGACCTTTCTCGCTGTAGGTGCTTCCCCCCTGAAGGTGACAGGGTTGATCTGTGTCAGAACCTTGAAGGGCCCCAGCCTTCTGGGTGCCAGCTTCTTCCCCCTTCCCCCCATGGGAAGGCCTTCTGACCACAGCCAGACCCTGTCCCCTCCGTGGAAGACCTTCTCCAGTCCCCTGTGATGGTCTGCCCCCTCCTTGTAAGCCTCATTGCCCCTTGCCACGTCTCCATCCAGTTGTTGGTGTACTGTCTCCCTCCTCTCACCCCATGCCTCAATAGGTGGTCCCCCAATCTCCCCCTCCCCCTGCTCTGGGAAGGCTCTGGGGTTTCGCCCAAGACTGGCCTTACTGGGTGTGAGCCTCGTGAAGACATGTACTGCATGCCCCTCCGTGGGGTTGTCATGATATTGCTTGAGAATCTTCCCTCTGAGGGAGTCCTGGGGCATATACCGGGCATCATTGCTAAAGAGTAACCCCTCTTTCTCGGCAAGCCCTTCCCCTGCCCCCTTTTTCTCCCTCAAGTCCCTCCGTATGTTCTGGGTAAAAGTGTCCTCTTTGGTGAGTTGGCTCAGTTTCTCTTCCTGCATCCCCGCCTCTGCGTCGTTCCATCCGCCTGGGGAGCTGATGTGATGCGATCCTGAGGATTCTCCTTCTTTCCTGCAGTGCTCCTTGCCGTCCGCATCTCCAAAGGTGAGATCTCCCCGGCGCTGGCTGCCCACAGGGTCATTGTCCATTAAGTCCAAAGCTAGCACTTCTGCGTGCTTGTTCACTGTCATCTTCCGAGAGGGGGTCTGTTGCGTGACCTCACCCTCCTGCAATTCCCGGCCGCCTACGGTCAAGACGCTCATGGGCAGCTCCCTTGGGAAAATGGGAATCTGATCCTGCTTAGCCAAGTGCACCGATAGGAAATCGTTGCTGCTGCCCCTGCGGAGAAGCCCGACTGTCTCCTGGGTCTGGCCTCTTGGCAGCTGCAGACTCACTTCCATCTCTTTGTCGTGCTGTGGGGTGTTACAGGAGGGCTCAGTTGTTGGTGCTCTGCCTGGCCCCTCCCCTCCTGATCTGGCATCCAGGCTTGTGTCTGTGCCTGCCTGCTCTCGCCATTCCTTCCTCTGGGGGCAGTGTTCCACCCAGTGGCTGGGTGCATTGTAAAGGCATCTCCCGCCTTTCTCTTCCCTCTGTTTTCCCGCGTCAGCGTTTGAAAGTACCCGCGCGCGGGCTTTGTCCCTCTGCATCACATCTGGCTGGAGGGGGCTGTGCTGTGCTGCAGCTGCCTCCCCGGGACTGTATGGGAACTTGTGGCCGCTGCCTTTCCCCTCCGTCTGTCCCCTCTGCCCGGACTCGCCTCTCAGCCTCCTGCACTTCCACGCCACCATGCCTCTCAGTCTTAGAGCCAGCTTGTGCTGAGGGTCGCCCTACGAAGTGCTGGCCCGTCCCGAGTGTCCTCTCTGCTTGTCCAGCCTCCGCTCCCCCGGCTTGGCTGTGTTCAGAGCTGCTCGGTTCACTAAGCTTGGCTTCCCCTGTGCCCGGGTGCCTACCTGGTGCTTGAGCCGTTCCATAGTTGCAGGGTGCTGGCAACTCATGCCAATCCTCCCTCGGCATCTCTCTCTTCTGCTTTAGATGCTGCCAACTTCATGCCGGCTGCTCCATTTGCAGCCCTCTTCCCTCGGGGTAGCCCTCAAAAGATTGTGGGCTTGCTGTCACAGATGGGGTGTTGGCTACTCCCGAGTAAGCACTCCACACATCCTCTGGATTTTCATAGTTTTATTGTGCATGCTATATACAGTGGTGAGATGTCTCAAATCATGTCTGCTCTGCATGGGGCAGAAGCCCACAATGGCGTCTCGTGGGCTCTGACCCCCCTTTTAAGACTCCAAACGCCCCTCCTCCTTGCTCTATGGGTCCTCCGTGGTCCCAAACCAGGCTCCTGAGGTGCCGTTCTCTCTCCTCCCTCCTTTCCAGCCCCTGCTGAAGCTAGCTCCTCCCCTGCTTCCCTGCTACCAACCTGGAGCTGAGCCACCAGGACTCTGCAGAGCCCTGGACCCGTCTTAACCCTTCCTGTTCCTGATTTGAACTCCCAGACTTGCTGCTGCTCTCCCATCTGGTGGAAGTAAGCAGAGTGGGCTGCTCTCTGCAAGCCCTCTCTCTTACACCTCCCATCTTAACTTTTTTTTTATTCGTGTAAAAAGTCGTCAGAAAATTACATAAATCTACATGTTGAAACCATAATATTGAAGAATCCTACAAACGGGGAGCCTCAATGTTTAAAGTTTTATACCAACAAGAAAGCAATTGACACCGAATAAGGTAGGCATGTTTTTCTCCCTAGAATTCACCTCAGACTTCATGTTTCAATACAGAAAAGCTGCAGTACACATCTTGAATGAGAAACCTGTTGAACTCGAAAACTTAATGGTGAAATGTTGGAAAGTGCTGATCACTTTTCCTACCTGGGCAGTTATCTTTCCACAAGGACTGACATTGATGCCGGAATCCAGCATCGCCTGAGCTCTGCAAGTGCAATTTTCTCCCGATTGAAGCGCAGAGTGTTTGAGGACCAGGACCAATCTTACTGTACACTTGTGAAACATGGACCACTTATTAACACCATCTCCAAGTCTAGGATGAAAGAGTGATTTCTTACATCTGACACCCTTTTAGTTAAAAGATATAGCATCATAAAGGTAAAGGTAAAGGAACCCCTGACCATTAAGTCCAGTCGTGACCGACTATGGGATTGCGGCGCTCATCTCTTCATTATTGGCTGAGGGAGCCGGCGTACAGCTTCCAGGTCATGTGGCCAGCATGACAAAGCCGCTTCTGGCAAACCAGAGCAGCGCACGGAAACGCCGTTTACCTTCCAGCTGTAGCAGTACCTATTTATACATACATACAAAATCATGCTCTTTCATTTGGTTCCATTAAATTAATGATCCCCCAGTTAATTTCCCCGATTTATTTATTTATTTATTCATTCATTCATTCATTCATTCGTTCATTTAAAAGTCATGATAATATATGCATGTAGGCCTGTAAAGCATTAATGCTGCAGAACTATACAAAAGGGGAGTCTCAGGGTTTTAGATCCTGAAAAATGTTCAATGCTTTTATCAAGAAAATGTTCACACAGAATAAGGACTTAGTTTTATTTGCTCAAAATTCATCCTATAATTCATGTTTCAATAAAGAAAAACTCCCAGTATATATACTGAGCGATAAACCTATTGAAGTAGAAAACAGATCATTAAAAAAATACTGCTTAGATCCCATGAGTAACAGGAAGAGGCAAGGCCACAAATTCAAATCTTGGACAAAGAAAAAAACATCACTCATACAAACACTGTATTTTCTCAATAAAAGTCTCAAACTGGATGGCAAAGTTGAAGAAGACATCAGAATCTCTCTTCCACCTTCATAGGCAAACAGTGCTGAGACCTTCATATCTCCAGAAGTGCAGGATACACCAGGTGTCATGTAGAATGTCTCCTTCCTTGCAAATGAAAGAGTAGGGTGGGTACCCTCAGAAAAGAAAAGGCAGCAAAAGCTTACAAGAAGTGCTATAATGCCAGGGAAAATAATCTGCACACACTTTGCCACTGAGCCAACATTCAGTGGCAATTCCTCTTCATCTTCACTATTCCTGCCATGCCCCGGAGCGAACGATGATGATGATGAAAGCGATGAAGAATATGATGCTCAGTATCAGAGCAGTGATGTTCAAGTTTTTGGCAGTCCTGCCATAGATAGCTGCAATTTCAGGATCTCCAAGCACTTTGTGATCCCTAGACTGAAAGTGGAGTGGAAGGAGAGGAGAGAAGACAATTTTTAACAGTAATAATTATGAAAATTAACAATGGATATATATTTGTACGTGCTGAACGCCTAAAGCTCCAATGAACGCCTAAAGCTCCAATAGACTTTCCATGGTTGTTTAATTTTATCAAAACACACATTCCTCAACACTGACTACATTGGTTAGAATAGTAGTCCACATGCAACGGAAGCGACTTGCCGCATTGGGGCAAATTGTCAGAGTTGCACATGTCTGTAGACTAGAGATAGGAGCAACTTTCAGTCTAGGTTGCCCCATCTTCTTGGCCCCAGTCCCTGGGCCCCACTCTCACCCAGAGCTACCAGCCAGTTTAGTTTCTCTGCTGGGTAGGGTGGAAGATAAACCTGTTGTTTCTCTACATAACTGTCAATCTTTCCCTTTTCTTGTGAGAAATCCTATTCGGAATAAGGGAATTTCCTGCAAAAAAAGGAAAAAGTTGACAGCTATGTATTCTCTACCTTCCTACCGCGGGCGTCACAAGAGGGGGGCGGGGGGGCGGGCCACCCCGGGTTCCATGGGAGGGGGATGACATTTGGGCTGGCCCCGCCCCACTGGCGGGCTGCCCTCACCGCTTCCGCGGCACCCTTGCAAGCCGCCATGAATTGGTGAACGTCAGATTTTTGCTGAAATTCTGACCCCACGGCTTAGGGGTTTTTTCCAAAAAACAAAACAAAAACCAACAGACCATATTGAAACCCTGAACCCACGAGCCGCCAATAGCGCACAGCAGCCCCGCAATTCGCCTTTTCGCTCAGCAGCTTGCAAGGGTGCCGCGGAAGCGGCCAAGACGGAAAAAGTCGTGCATGCTCTGTCCGTCTCAACCGCCCCCGCCGCTTCTGTGGCACCCTTGCAAGGCGCCGAGCGAAAAGGCAGGCTTGCGGGGCTGCTGCGCGCTATCGCCTGCTCGTGGGTTCATGGTTTCAATATGGCCTGTTGTTTTTAGACAAGGAACTATGGAATGGAATTGCTGTGTGAAACAGTAAGAGACAGGAGACAGGAGACAGGAGTTTCACAGCACTCTTCATCATTATGCCTAGATATGTCCACTACCCCAAGATAGACTGAAATGCTTTCCTCCTTATCTCTAAGGTTCCATAGCATATTCTGTGTAACTGATGCCACCAAATACCTCTGGGAATTGCTCTCAATGAGATTCTCTGGAGGGGCCATTCCAGGCAAATACGTAGAGATAAGAACCAGTGGAGAATCTTCCTACCTGGACAGAATAGGCAAGAGTGACAAAGCCAAGGCAACACAGGTTCATGTAGATGGTGTTGAATAGGGACTAAATCATATAGTCGCGGGGATCACCAGAGGCTTGACAGTGATGACCGTTGGAGAAGATTCCTGCTTGTGGGAAGACATGGGCAGGTAGTCTTCATAAGGATAAGAAGTGTCCATGGCTCCAGTTGGGGGAATCACACATCGTTTCCCTGGATGAATCAAACTGTTTCCTAGCAGTGGCAGCCTGTGAGCGGGGGAAGGCAGGGACAACCATCAGGGGCATCCTTCCCATTGGGCTGAGTGGTGCGGTGTACCAAGGAGGCATGCGCACGGAGCCGCCCACATGTCCGCCTCACCCGCTTTGCTCCTTTCCCGGCGGCGGTGCCTGAAGGGAGGCGGCAGCGTCGGCGGAGCTGCCTCCGTCGAGGGGAGGTGCCCCCACCCACTCAGCCAGCCCAGCTGCCTGACGCCACACGCTCCTCGGGGCGCAGATGGCCATGCCTCTGACAAAGCCGCCTGGAAGGCTGGGAGGGCCTCCATGGATGTAGCCAGGATGGTGCTGCCGCCCGCCGGGTACACAATGGGGCGAAAGCGGGTGACTGCTCCTGGGGATGTCGGCACCTCAGGGCGTGAAGGAAGGAGGGAGGCTCATCCCCCCCCCAAGACAAAACAAATTTTGCCGCCGTACCAGAGGTGGGGGAAGAGAGACACCTTTCTCCCGTCAGCGCAGCTCACCTCGAGAGCATGAAAGCTGCCCGTTCTGCTGCCACCGTCCCCGAAAGCCCCTGTTTGCGTTAGTAATTGTTATCGTCACTCATTATGGTTGTACCTTATTTGTCTCAAGCTCACGCACTGATGAGGCAGGGAAGCCCCACGTGGGAGCAGGCAGGACCCTGCCCGCCTCTCCCCTGCCCTCCACCCCGCCCAACTCTATCCTGATTTATCCTCTCTTTTTTTCACTTTCCCCTCTTTGCCTCTCCTTTAAAAATTTTCATATATGCATGAGCAGGAACCTTTTTTTCTGACCTACAGAAAGTGAGGGAAAGGTCAGCATAGAAGAGAGAACTTGAGCAGGTCCATATTGCCCTGAAGGGATGAGAAGGGTTCCAGTTTTCAAAATTATTCTGAGACAATCCCTGTCCCCCTCTCTGCCTAGTCAGCCTAAGCACAGCACCACAATGTTTACACTTCCTTATAAGAACATTATACACACCTCCATCCAGCTCCGAGCTTACATTCCATTTTGCGTGCCTTAGTGCTGAGTATTGTGATTACACGCATAACATTTCTCACCTGATGAAATATTCACTGTGTGCCATCACATTGTTTTCAGCTGCCTGTGGTATGTTGCCATGACAGAGGAAGATCCTGCTGTGTTCACCTCTGCCACTTTGCCCTCTGACCCCCGTCTCCTTGCCACGGTGACCAACGCCTACCTGGGCACTCGTGTCTACAGGGACATCTTGCATGTAAACGGGGTGTATAATGGAGCAGTCGGGGACTGTCATCGTGCTGATGTTCCCAGCCCTATTAATGTCAAAATGAGTGCGGCTGCTGAGGACAGCCTGATCGAGACTTTCTCGTTGGACACCAGGACAGGTAAGTGTCAACAGTGTTGTTGCCCTTCTTTTCTTGCTTTTCGTTGCAAATGCAGCAATGCCACAATGATGGGGATACTTTATTTAGCTTGCACTGAGCATGGGCATTGTTTTAAAAGGAAGCTCTTACTTTTAAAGAGACAAAGGTGAACATTGAATAGAGTGTGCTGGTGTTGGGCTCAGGATGTCCTGGATTCAAATTCTCACTTAGCACAAAGTTCACAAAGTTTTTGGGAGCCAACAGCAGTCTATCAACCAGTTTTGAAATAAAGCTTCAATGGAATCCAAAGTATACCACTCCAGAGGAAACTTAGGATTCAAATGTAATCAAATTTTCCACTACAATGTGTTTAAGATCTGATGGTTTTTCTGTCTTCTTGTGCTACTAGACAATTTTTTCAATTCCATAGGGTGCCTGATATAATTCTTATTTCAGTAAATAACAAAATGAAGGGGGTTTTTTTAGCCTCATTATTTGTCGAAGTACTGTATATCATTTTAATGTTGTAGATTATGTTTAGATGTTCTTGTCCCAAAAGTGAACTTTGAACCAGACAGACCTTGTGTGAAATTTGTGTTGCTAGGCTTTCTTTAGAACTCAAATAAAAGTGTAAGAATCTGAATTGACATGGATCATTCTCTTTCGTTTTTCCTGCAGGGACCTATATCCACACAATCCAGGCCTCGGGTTATACAGCCACGCACAGGATCTATGCCCACCAATCCCTTGTTCACCTTCTGGCCTTCAGCGTAACCATCCAGAGGTCAACGCTTGAAGGCGAACCCATTGCTGTGAATCTGCAGACCCAATTCACACCTGAGAGCCCAGACCTGGACTTGCACAGAGGGGCAGATTTCCAGGGAGCTCAGTGAGTATCATCATGAGAAGATTGGGTCAGATTTGTGTTTTGTGTTGTCCTTCTTCCCCTGAGATTTAAAGACAGTGGCAGAAAGAATTGGGTACTTCCTGTGGTTTGCAGGAGAAGCCATAGCTCAGTAGAGCACATACTTTGGTCCAGGTTCAGTCTCGCATCTCCAGGGAGTCCTTGGAAAGACTTCTGCCTGGGCTTCCGGTTCGTCGCGCCGGTGAAGAAGGACGCAGGGACTTCATGCTCTGAAGTCCCTGGCCTCGCGGAAGGGGGGGGAAGTCCGCAGAGCGAGCGGACTCCCCATAAAAACATCGGGAAGAGCGTCCCGGTGACTCACGCACCCAGCGGCTGCTCTGTTTGCGATTCCTCCGCTGCCCGAGAGCTCAGTAGAGCGATCGAGAGCTAGCGGAGTGGAGTCGCGGGAGCCATTTTGGGTTCCAACTTACCTCCTAGAAGCGAAGCTCCAAGTCCTTACCCGACAAGAGGCGGATTCTTCCAAGAAAATAAAAGATTTCTACAAAGTAAGTGAAAACTACATTTGGACTTTAAAAATATTAATCTGGAAAATAGGGAGAGATTCCAAAAAACGGAAGTCGATCTCTTCCTAATGGCTAATTGGGAGGCGCATTAAATATTCTCAAGCCGTAAGGGAAAAAGTTTTCGGATTGTGGACCCGAGAGAAAGACTTTTCCAACCCTTCTCAGCTCCCGAGGCCGGCACCCCTTGAGGTACAGCATCAATAAGGGGGAGGTGTTTTGACAGCTGTCAAAAGCTGTCAAGCTGTTAAAAGACTAAGAAAATCTATTACACTGCTGTGGATGATAAAAATTTGTTTGAAGATGAGGCAGAAGTATTTTAATTGGAATTAGGACTGGTTTTGTGATGGAGCTAAAGACAAAGGAAAAGATCAGCCAAGATGGAGCCGACCGTGTAACAGGAAGGAATTTTCCAGCACCCTTTGTCCCCTATCTCCTGTCTGCCTGTGGTTAAGAGAACTATGAAAACAAAGTATTCTCGAGCCTTCCAGGAGGCTGTGCTGAACTATCTACAAATATGGGAGGATATCTATAAGGAACGGCAACATCCTAATTCATCTTTAATGGAGATTGAGGTCCAAGATCAGGATTTAGAGGACAATTTCGATTCTGAGACTGTGTATGAGGAGCAACAATTTGACGATAATTCTGAAGGTGATTTGGACCACAAAAAATATCTTTTGGATGAGGCAAAACAAGGATTTGAAAAGGAAGAACAGGACGATAATGAGAAGCAAAGTGAAATGAAGATCAATGGAAATGAGGAGCCTGGAGGGACTGAAACGTGGAGTCGTGTTATTGAGGGATGGGAAGGGCAGGGGGAGGGGGGAACAAGGGCCTGGAGTTGGAAGTGGGAAAGAATTGGTGTGGGGTGAGAATTTTAGTTAAAAGGCTTTTTGGTTCCTGAACAACGGTTTCTGAAATCTTGGCTTGTTAAAGGAATGCTGATCCAATTGGGGGAAAAGACATCGGGAGAGGGGAAGGAGAGTGTTTTAAAGTTTAAGGTTAAGATTTTGATTAGAGATGTGATAGTAGATAAAAATTGAGTTTTCTGGAGGGAGCTAGAAGAATGGTGGAGGAACTAATTTTTAGATTAATACTAATATGTTTGTGTTTAGATAGGTGTTTGGGTAGAGAGCTGCCTGTCTTCATCTCTTTGCTCGGAGGCACCCAGTGGCAGGGGGTGCTCTGGGGGGAGGGGGGGAGGGAAACCCAGACACAAAAATGGATCCTTTGAAGTGCTGGGCCCCGCAGGTTCCTCTCGTGGCAGGAGGGGGGCCGTGGGAGGACAGCATGAAGAAGGAGGAGGATTAAGTTAATATTATAAGAATAAGATTTTGAATTAGAACAGAAAACCCGTCATAATTAATTAGAGAAGTTAGGAAAACCAGGAGGAAGAGAATTGAGGAAGTCACAATTATAATGTTAAAAAAAAAAAAGAATTGGGAATTTATAATTCTCTTTTTCTATTTTATTTCTTTTGTTGTTGTTTTTTTTTGTTGTTGTTGTTAATCTGTTATGTTGAAGAAATAGCTGGGGGGAAACCAATCCTCAGAGCTCCTCCATCCCTGTCCGTTCAGTGGCAGGGAGGGGATAAGGGGGGAGGAGGGAGGGAGGAGGCCAAACCCAGCTTATAATGGACCCCTTTGATTCTCAACGCCCACGGGTACTACTGGTGGCAGAAGTGGACTTGTGGGTGGAGGGAAAATGAAGGGACAGAGTCTACATTGTATGTTTTGTTTGTCTTGTTTGTATAAAAACCAATAAAAATCATTATTAAAAAAAGGAAAGACTTCTGCCTGAAACAATGCCGAGCTAGATGGAACAATGACCTGAGTTCCTGAAGGCCACTTCTTATGTCCCTGTGTTTGAATACAGGCAAGCCCACGGAACAACAGCAGCCGCATTCAGAAGATGTTGTCAGATTAATGGGGGAGAAGATCTACTACAGGCATAGGCAACCTTTGGCTCTCCAGATGTTTTGGACTACAATTCCCATCATCCCTGACCACTGGTCCTGTTAGCTAGGGATCATGGGAGTTGTATGCTATAACATCTGGAGGGCCGAAGGTTGCCTATGCCTGATCTACCAAGTATATCTTGATTTCTTTTTTATGTTCTTAGGATGAGAGTTGTAGTCCAAAATATCTGAGCTACTCTTGAGGTAGGGCAAAGATACAGAGAGTAATTTTACTGTGCAGTCGGCAGACACCAATGTAAGCTTTAACTTGATAGTGGTTTGCAGGGCATCTTATGTAATAATCATACAAGAGGATCACTGTTTTATCTGCTAGGTGCTACTTTTACATTCTTGCTGTTTTGTGGTGGTGCCCAAGTCACTTTTTCACAATGCTAAATTCACCCAGGCCCAAAAGATTGAGGAACCCCGATTTCTAATCAGAGCAGTATGCAAACTACAGCTGAATGGAGCTGTTAAGTGAACCCTGCTAAATAATGAGCAGTAGGACCATGATGATGGTTGAATGCCACATTCTACCAACCAAATTCTTAAGACTTTAAAAATTCAAAAGCATTAACCTTTCTAGCTGAAAGATGCAACATTAGTTCAATACATAGTTTCACCCAGATAGGGGAATCAAACAAGAACTACCCAAACGCTAATGTTTTTTAAAATGCAGTGGAGGTCCTAAATGTTTCAGGTCTTAGATTTTGACTGTTTTTACCAAAAAGAAAACCGTTTCCACAGAATCAGAAGGATATGCCTTTATTGGCAGAGAATTCAACAGAGACTTCATATTTCAATCCATGAAAGCTCTAACACACACTTTAATTGAGAAACTTGTAAAAAAAACTGAAACATGAAACAGAAAGAGTTCCCATCAACATCATGAACTAGGAAGGCCACAAATCCAGACTTTAGGACAGAGAAAACATCACTCAAACATTGAGACAGGTATTGAGAAACGCAAACTGGATAAAGAAATTGAGAATGATCACCCTAACCTTTCATAGTCCTTTTAAACAAGGTGGGATTATGGAGCTGCAAAAGAGCATAAACATTTATATCTTCAGATGTGCCGGATGTCCTGTCTTCTTTAAACTGCCTCATTCGTTGCAGGTGTTAAGAGCAAAGGGGGTATAATCAAAGCAGAAGAAAGTGTAGCCAATGCACACTTATATATAAATACAGAACTGAGCAGAACATCCTCAACACACGAGTTCCAACTTAGTCAGCGTATATCATTCTCCGCAGTAGTCTTAAAACGAACTCACGGAAAGGTGGTGGATCAAGCACAAACAGAAAGATGATGAGAGTAAAGATGGAAAGGGCTCCCAATGTTGAAGCAACAATATTCAGATACTTTGCTTTCCTGCCATGCACTTTTGCACCTTCACGATCTCCCATGACTTTACAATCCCGTGACTGAAACAGGGGTAGAGAAAAAACATATTTTTTTAATAAATAAATAAGCAGTAGAAACATTGTTGCACATGCTTTAAACACCTGGAGGTCAAACGTGCTTTTCACGGTTGTTATGTGATCATTTCAAACCCAGAACTTCCTGCTCAGTGTTACCACTGCAACATCCTTGTTAGCAATGAAATAGTACTATTTTTCAAATACAGCACTGTACTCTAGAATGATTTACTTGGCAATTACATTCTGATACACCTCTGATACACCATGTTATAATGACATGGGACTTAAAAAGTGGTTGATACTATATTGCAGGTTACCTGAAAGACTGCCTGCTCCTACATCAACCACCTTAATTTAGATAACCTCTTGTGGCACCACACCATACAGAATATCATAGGGAACCCAAAGAGAGGCATTTTCTGCTCTAGGGTTTCTTCCCACAACCTTCCAGAACACATTGGGGAAGACACAGATGGGTAGAAGGGGGGAAAGTTCAATTGCACAGTTGTGAACTGTGCTGATGGGACAGGTTAGATGGACACTGTCCACACCTAATAATAATAATAATAATAATAATAATAATAATACAGTAATTTATTATTTGTTCCCCACCCATCCGGCTGGGTCTCCCCAGCCATTCTGGGCGGCTTCCACCAGATATTAAAATACATTAAAATTAAACAAAACAGCTATTAAAACACATTTTTGCTCTGGCCTTCTCTACCTATAAGATCAGACTGTGTTTTCTGTGACTGAATTCACCAATTCCATTTGTTTTTTGTATTTTTGTTTTAATGACTTTGCTTGAATTTATACTGTACGCCATTGTAGGCCCTTGGTTCATTCCAGTACACTATTAAATAAAAGCTGGTGGCACTTTGTTCTAAGCCTTCCATGCGCAAATCTTTTTGGGACATCAATATATATATAGTCTGGGGGCTGAAGCTACAGTGTATACATTCCAACATGCATACAACACATGCACTAAAAAGTACATAGGGCACCCATCTTTTCACCTCTGTTTGTAGCTAAGGTGTGTTAAAAGGCCTCTGACTCCACCCTGCAGCCTAGCAGTGCCTGGTTCCTATCAACCAATCCTTAGCTAGATGGCATGGGTGAGGGGAATGAAAACTCCCTTGAAAGGCGCCCCCACCCCCAGCACAAACAATAAGGGGAGAGCTGTTTACGCCAAATGGTGCTAGGAAAGGGAAGGAAGAATGAAGTCTGCCCCAGAAAATGAGAGTAAATCAAGAAGCAGAGGCAGAAATGCTATCCAGTCCATGAGGAGGAAAAGGAGCAAAGACTGAGGAAGGGAAGAAAACCAGAAGCGTGTGTGTGTGTGCAAATAACTGGGTTAGATAATGGCGCTTTCCTGCCTTTTTTCGTGGGGGGGGGGGAAGCTTCACCTTGATGGAGAAAATGAAAGCAGGTACGCCGAGAAAAAGGCAGTTCATGAACATTAAATTAAAGGTCGACCAGACGATGAAGTCTTGTGGGAGATGAACGGTGGCAGCGGCCACTGGGTCGGTGCCGTGGGGCGCAGGTGGCGGCATATGGGAAACCGGGGGCAACCCGGGCTGCATGGCAACATGGGGCGGCGAGAGCGGGAGGAGGCGTCCGGCAGCTGAGATGAAATGGGGGGCGGCGAGAGCAGGCTGAGGGTGATTCTTGATTGGGCGGCGCCTGTGGCAGCGGTGCGTGAAGGAAGCTGCCGCTTTCGATTCTGAGGAAACCACGAGGGACGAGTTAGATTTCGTGGGAAACGAAACTCAGATGGGAGAGGCAGGCAGGAAGCTGCGAAGCGTCGGTGGCAGCAACCCCGATAAAATAATTGACAGTTGAAAGTTGAAAGTTCCTTGGAACAAGCGAGCTCAGGACCTTGGGAGGGAGGGGGGGCGTCTCATGGTGTGGCGACCCTACTAAGTCAATAACGACAGGCATGGGTTCTTTCAGAGAAAGGGCAAATCTATTCACCTGCGCCGGGGCTGTAATGAGAGAGTCATTTCTCAAACGCTGTGCTCCGATCGCAACAAACAGCTTTGAAAAAGCAGAACTTGTCTCAAGTCCCCCCCACCGCCTGCCGCACTGCATAGTCTTTCCACCCTCGTTCGCCCAAACAGCATCTGCCAGCCTGTGCGTTCTTGCCCGGGCTGCCTGCTGACCTATGCTGGTTTAAAAACAGACACTAGTTAGCTCACCCCTTCTGACGGACGCGTGTTAGACTTCCCAGCATAAATGGTTTACACAGCACTTTCTGCTAGTTTCCAGGGTGAGGGTGTTGGAAGAGAGAGGGTCCATTTGGACCCTCCATCAAGGCTAATAAGTAATAATAACACTCCCCAGCTCAAGGATGGCTATCCCATGCCTCCCTTCTACCCTCCATTCTCATGTTAAGAAAGGGGACGGGGGGCATAGGAGCCAACTCCTAGGGGCCCCCATAAAATATTTGATGGGCACTGCTATTCAGATAGTGTGCTTGTGACATTGTTGTAAGAATGCTCCCATGAACAAAGAGGGGAGAGTCTGGCATTCTTTCCTTGACACAAGGGGAGCCATGTTTATTAGAAAAGCCATGAACAGAGAAGGGAGAATTCTCACCGTATGTGGTTGGGGATCCGGGTTGTGAATTACAGTTTACCACCCCTCTACTTCAAACATAGGGAGCTTATCCACTCTCCTTTGAAGAATGCGCCTCCCTCCCTGTGTTTCCCCCGTGTGTTTCCTCCCCCGCTTAAAAAAACACTCAGTATTCAGAAAAATGTGTTTCCTGTATCTTATTGTAACATGTATATTCAATTGCCAAAGCCTTTTCAATCAGTAGGTTCTGGAAAAAGAATGTATACAAAATGTAACAAAATGTATCGTTTAACCCCATCTTAAATGGAATGTATTCTTTTACTCCTTTAAACAGTAGCATGTTTTTACATGCCTGAGAACCATAAGTATTTCCTTTTGTTATATGTGACTAGGAACCTTGTATGAGTGTATGGTACATATTTTGCTGTAGTCAGTTGCCGCCCTAGAAAATAGCACTGATTGATGAACTATCAAAATTCCCTGATCCTGCACTGCCATCTACTGGGCTTTTGAAGGACAACGACCATTACACACAGAGAAAAACCTTTTATTTTGGAGAAGGGACAAACGTCAGACAGATCTCAGGCCGATAACCATCTGGGCTTCTGATGTGCATGAAAGCACTGACCTCCATCCTGCAGATTAAAGAAAGAACATCTTAGAATTTTGAAGTGTCAGGCATAGCTCTAGTGGCTTTAGCCCAAACGTAGCAGAGTTTTCCTGCACAGCGCAGAAGCTAGTTGAGGTGGAAGTGACTAGTCGGCTAGACGCAGAATAACTATTTACAGGATTTATTAAAAGAAAATAAAAGCAGCAGAGTTTCTGCATACAAAGCAAAGCAAAATAAATCCTTACTCTTTCTCTCTCCAACCATATACACAGCACTTCTACTCCTAACACCTAACAAAAAACCAACTGTGCTAGCATTCCTAGATAACAGAGTTCAGTGCTGGTCGTTAACCAATCAGAGAGAGTAGTTTCTAGGTCAGGCAGACCTTGGCTTTCTGCCAAGAGTAAATTGACACTGCCTTGAGTTAATTGTATGAAGCAAGAATCTGTAAGTTTCCCGTGAGAACCAATTAACCAATTAACAGAAACCAAACAGAACAGACATAATTATTCAAGGCAAAGGAGTAAACAGGAACCCAAGCAACAAACTGACACCCCTCCGCAAACTCCAAAATCACCACTTACCTCACTTCTATGATCTTTCCCGCTTCGCGTCTTTTCTTCCTTTCTTCTAGGATCAAGACCTCCAGGAGAGTTCTTCGTGGATCAGGATCCTAGGCAGGTAAGTTTATCTATTTATCTCCGTGGCGTGGCCTTGTTTTCTGGGGGTATTTCCAGCCCCCGCCCCCGGTTTGCAGGCGGCGGGGGGGTTCGTCGGAGGGAGGCCCCGTAGGCCCGGGGGTGGTGGCGGTCCTTGTTGCAGGCCTCAGTGCGGCCTTGTTTTTGGCGGGACCCATGGTGGCGCAGGGGGTGCTCGGCCCCTCCACTGCCACGGAACGTCAGGAAAAGGCCCCGTAGGCCCGGGGGTGATCTTTTGTTGTAGGCCGCAGCGCGGCCTGATTTTTGGCGGGATCTATGGGTGGGTACTCAGCCCCTCCGCCACCACGGATTGTCGGAGAGAGGCCCCGTTGGCCCGGACGTCGTTTTCAGGGGATACGGTGAACGTCCGAATTCGGTCCTCTAAAACAGATCAATTAAAAAAGGGGGTCACGCTGGCGCTCGCTCCTATGGAACAAGAGGGGCCCTGCCCCTATCGGGACACACACCGCTTCTTCAGGATCCGGCCTAAGTGCAGGGGCCCTTTCTTCATACACGCAAACACGCGGCCCTTATCACGGTTTCAATTTACGGCAGTCTTTTCTGGACACTCCTTTTGAATTGGGGCTGCCACATCAGTGGCGGCCCAAGGTTGGGACCCAGCCCGCATCAAGACCTTGGGGCGCTGGTGCTCTGCAGCATACAGGAGCTATATCCATCTGGGCTCCTCCGCCTTGACACTCTCTATTTAACTCTCTTACAGGTTTGCCCACCGTGAAGATCTGGGTGGTAGGGCACAGCATCGTCCATTGGGCAGCGGAGCATGCCCAGTCCCTTAATGGGGGTACTAACCTTAACACTCATCTCAAGGTACACTTGGTTTGGATGGGCCGTTGGGGCATGCGTTGGCCGGGCTTAATGCCTATGCTTCGCAAGGCTGCAGCAGCACATGGCCCCCCAAGAATCTTGGTTTTACACCTGGAGGAGAATGACCTTGTCGGGCAAAAGGGCATTGCCCTTATCCTCACCGCAAGAGCGGATATTGAGAGCATGCATGCCTTGTACCCATCAATGGCGATCGGTTGGTCCAATCTGCTCCTCCGCTGGAGGGGGGGTACTCAATCCCTCTTGCATTAACTATGCAGTGGAGAAAATCAACTGGGCCATGCGCACTACTATGCGATCAATTGGGGGATTCTCTATCCTTCATCCAGCCATGAGGGCAGATTCGGCCGGCATATTTAGGGGAATGACATTCGCCGTTGGGGAATGACATCTGGCTGAATGCCCTTGGGGACATGGTGGACAGCTGGGTTGGAGGACAGAGTGCGGGATGGGGCTTCAGTTGTGGGTTCTTGGCGGCGAGGCCCTAGTGCCTCGGGTGGCAGTTTTTGGCCTTGGCAAGGTGTCACAGATGGGTGTTGGCTACTCCCAAGTAAGCACTCCACACATCCTCTGGATTTTCAGAGTTTTATTGTGCATGCTATATACAGTGGTGAGATGTCTCAAATCATGTCTTCTCTGCATGGATGAGAAGCCCGCAATGGCGTCTGGCGGGCTCTGCCTCAGTCTTTAAGACTGGTCCCCAAAATGCCCCTCCTGGCACTACGGGTCCCCGTAGTGTCCAACCTTTCTCCTCAGCTGCCGTTGATTCTTCCCCCTCCCTTCCACCCTTTGATGCAGCTGGCTCCACCCCTTCTTCTCTGCTTCCCAACTGCAGCTGAGGCTCCAGTATTCTGCTAGAGCCCTGGAACCTCCTCCCTGCCTTGCTGCTCTTGCTGCCGCTCTCCTAGCTGGTAGAAGTAAGCAGAGTGGGCTGCTCTCTGCCAGCCCTCTCTCTTACATCCACCCCTCCTCCAGGCCCCCTCTCCCCCCCCTCCTGAGGATTGTGTTGCCTGGTCTGGTGGCTGTAAAGAGGGCTGGAAGCCTGACAGGTCTTTCTCCTCTGCTGTAGTGTATGTCAAACCCTGTTCCCAGTAGGTGCTGGGTGGCTGGTCCGTGTAGTCCCCTCCGTTGTCATCCTCCTCCTCCCTCTGGAAAATTGCTTCCGATTCCCGGAGGGCTCCTTGGGTCTGCGTCTCCCCTGCTCCCCACCTGGGATTGCCCTCCCCCTCTGTGTTCCCTGTGCTACTGACGTGTGGTGGTTTGGGTCTGTGGGAGAAAGGAGCGTGCAGTTCCAGTGCACGGCCCTCCCCTTGCATGGTGTGCGTAGGTGCCTCCGCATTTTGGGAAGCAGGAGTGCCCTGCCTGGCCATCAGACATTTTAACCCCCCCTCCCCCCATTGGGAGCCCGGGTTTAATAGAGCAGTACTAGCATTTGGAATATGGCTTGGCAGCAAATAGGCTGCCAGAATTTATGTGATATGATTCCATCAGGATAAAGCAACAGCCTTGTTAATGGGTAGCCAGGGGGCCTGTGTTTCTGGGTCTTTGATGCAGGATCCTGGACATCTTTCCCCTTTAAACTTAACTTTTTTTACAGGACAACTGGTAACACTTCAAAGTACAGCACTGGTGAGACCCTCGACACCTGCCATTCAAATTTGCCAATTAGCACTTGTTCTATTTTTAAATATGTATATAAATATGTACATAAACAGCAGCTCTAGACTGTGGATGAGGTGGAGGGCCCAATCCACATATAGTATACTGGCCCAGGAAATCCCTGTTGCCACCCCCATAGCTCTGACTTCTCCCTGACAGCCAGTTTGTTTCTCCCCTTCAAATTACAGCTGCAATTGGCACCTATACATAAAAATAAGCATATGAAAATATTTCTTGTGGACCTCTGCCCTGAGTCTTTTCAGTACCCAACAATGCTCCTTGGCTGAACTGTATTCTGCACTAATGAAACCAAGCATTTGTGATAATATCTTGTAGGCAGAGAAACTTCCTAATCATCTTACAAAAACCTCTGGAAGAGCATGACATTGTGAATGGATTAATGGAATTCATTTACCCAAAAAATTAAACATATACAACCTTATTCTACATAATTAAAAAACTAATCTTTATTTCATGATGGAACAACCTTTGGATGGTACGGTAATATATTTTCCTCAAAAAGCATTTTATTTTAAAAAATCCGATTTAAATAAAAAAAATGATTTAAATAAAATAAATCCGATTTTTTAATTTATTTTTTAAAAAACCATTGATTTTTATCCACCCTGCTCGGCATGCAATTGTATATAATAAAATTTTGGTTTCATTTTGCCTTTTCCGTGCTGAAATGTCACAACCTGGACGACCATGGCTCCCCCCCCCCCCGATTTGATCCTGGCTACGCCCATACTTCTTACCCTTCCAGTGTTTTCCCTTTGCACTTGTACGTTTCAAGGTTTTAAAAGCCAGCTGACATATACTGGTTTCTCTTCAGATCATATAAATCTTTTGCCTTTTACTAAAGATTCATGAGTTTTCAACTAATATTTTGAGGCCTTGCTTTGGCAGGGCTGAAAAACTAAAAATCAAAAATCCAGCTGACGTCTGCATTGTGTCTGGTTCAGCCCACCATCTCTGCATTTTGCGATCTATATTAAACAGATGAGGACTGTTTAATGTAGATTGCAAAATGTAGAAATGGTGGGCTGAACCAGGAAGATGCAAAGTGTTTGTGCTCTCGACTTTAAAAAAAAAAAAAAGATTTTAATAAACCACTAAAAGAAAGCATAGGGTGTTAAACTATGGAATTTGACCTCACAGGAGGCAGTGATGGCCGCCATCTTGGATGGCTTTAAACCAGGATTGGACAAATTCATGGAGAAGGAGGCTACCAATTACTACCATCCATGATAACTATGATCTGCCTCCATGGTCAGAAGCAATTTCCCACTTCTCCCATGCTTTCCAGGCATGGGTCTGCCCCGCTGCTGGAAATCCTGCTGTTGAGCAATACATCAGAGAAAACCTCACTCCTAACAAAACCTGCTAGATGTTTGCTCTGATTCAGCAGTAAAGGTTGGGATTTCCTGGGGGAAAGCGGTGAGGCAAGTAAGTCTGGCTGAACCCTTTGATCAGAGCAGTAGTGCTTGAGCTACAGGTGTTTAACTTCCCCCCTGCATTACTTCCTAGATTCAAATCACTTTACTGAAGCTGCTATCAATCAGCCCCTGGGAGGGTGAAGTGGGGAAAACATCTACAACAGTTGAGCTGCACCTGTGTTTCCTTCCTGTGGGATAACTTGAGCTTTGCGGGCAATTTAGAGGAAGGGATTTGCATTAGTGTATGAAGCCTTAAAGACATTTCCCTCCTACTGCCACTGTTCTTAATAACATTAGAACAGTGTACCTGTTAAGGGATCTCCTGCATTGTAGTCAGTTTGGCTCTATATCACTGCTATATGGCTGTTAGCACACCGCTGATGTTTGTAGTTCTCCTGCTGCTGCTGCTGCTGCTGCTGCTGCTGCTGCTGCTGCGGGTAGAACTTGAAAAAATGTTTGCAACTGTGGTAGCTGTTGGGTTACCCAACAATAACAGAACTGCAAGGTTATCATACTATGTCATGGTGAATCTGACAGTGAAGTGTGCACATCCCAAACAGGAAAGGCGGAGAACTAATAATAATATAATAATAATAATTTATTATTTATACCCCGCCCATCTGGCCGGGTCTCCCCAGCCACTCTGGGCGGCTTCCAACAGAAAAATAAAACACAATAATCTATTAAACATTAAAAGCCTCCCTGAACAGGGCTGCCTTCAGATATCTTCTAAAAGTCTGGTAGTTGTTTTCCTCTTTGACATCTGTTGGGAGGGCGTTCCACAGGGCAGGCGCCACCACCGAGAAGGCCCTCTGCCTAGTTCCCTGCAACTTGGCTTCTCGCAACGAGGGAACCGCCAGAAGGCCCTTGGTGCTGGACCTCAGTGTCCGGGCACAATGATGGAGGTGGAGACGCTCCTTCAGGTATACTGGACCGAGGCCATTTAGGGCTTTAAAGGTCAGCACCAACACTTTGAATTGTGCTCGGAAACGTACTGGGAGCCAATGTAGATCTTTCAAGACCGGTGTTATGTGGTCTCGGCGGCCGCTCCCAGTCACCAGTCTAGCTGCTGCATTCTGGATTAGTTGTAGTTTCCGAGTCACCTTCAAAGGCAGCCCCACGTAGAGCGCATTGCAGTAGTCCAAGCGGGAGATAACTAGAGCATGCACCACTCTGGCTAGACAGTCCGCAGGAAGGTAGGGTCTCAGCCTGCGTACCAGATGGAGCTGATAGACAGCTGCCCTGGACACAGAATTGACCGGCGCCTCCATGGACAGCTGTGAATCCAAAATGACTCCCAGGCTGCGCACCTGGTCTTTCAGGGGCACAGTTACACTACCCTGTGTTTCAGTTCTCTGTGGGCAATAGAACACGCTGAGCTAGAGGAAATACAAAGATGTATGGAAATGGACCAGGAGTCTCCATTGCCTGTCTCTCTTTTCCCCAGCACCTCTCTCCTATCTGTGCACTGGAGAGATCTCGGTCCAGACACCATTAACAAGCAATCACCCAACCTCCATAACAAGCAATCATGCTTATTGTTTAGGACCAGGCACCCCCAAACTTTGGCCCTCCAGATGTTTTGGACTACAATTCCCATCATCCCTGACCACTGGTCCTCTTAGCTAGGGATCATGGGAGTTGTAGGACAAAACATCTGGAGGGCCGCAGTTTGGGGATGCCTGTTTAGGACTGTCATCTTATAACTTGGTCCTAAGCTTAAAGGAGGACAAAGATTTTGTAGGGATTTTTTTAATCAAGGGCAACTTTTTTCATCCCCGCCTGACTCGCTTTGCTTGCCAAGAACAAACAAAACCCTTTCTTACAACTATTAAAAGTAAACGAGTCCCGTGTCTTTAGAAATTCAGTCAACTGGATTTATTTATGAAATTATTTGCTGAGTTGCCCTACAACTGATTTCTGCTTACTGCAGCAGGTTGCCCTTCCTTTGTGACAAGGATCATTCATTCCATTGTGATGCCAGTGGATCTGACCAACTGAACTGCAGCCCTTTAAAGGGCCCTAATAATGAAAAAAGAGGGATACAGTGTGATAGTGGCAGGCTTTCCAACACTAGTACAAAGCAGGATAGTACTCACTCCTATATATGTTGCACGGAAGAGCCATTTTCTTTCTTACAGCTATTACAAGTCAATGAGACTTTTCCCTTACTGGTCATCCTATAAAACTCAAAGCTGTATAAACACAGGTCTCTGCTATAAAAGTAACCTGTGAAAGAAGCTCAAAAGCTTGCAAGTCAAGGTTATGTATATAACTACAGTGTAAATGTTAGAAAATCAGGCTCTCCTGGTCTCTTTCTTTGGCTCCATCATGTGGCTAGAAGAAAAAGCATAAGTAGTCTAAGCAAAAAGTAGAGGGTTTTAAGATCAAACAATGGTATTATGGTATGGATTAGACTTTTGAACACCACTTGATCAGATGTGTGAATTGGTTTCGTTACTAGACAGGTGTGGGGGCGGTTTCCTGGGGTTTTTCCTGTTGTTATTCTGTCTCTCACAGCTACAATAAACCTACCATTAAAATTATGGACTGGGCATTTCTTTTTCAGAAGGCAAATGGGCAAATTTAGCAGGGAATCAAATACTTTCCCCCCCCCCCCTCACTGTAAGGTTGGGAGATCCCTGCCTGAAACCATGGAGAACTGCTGCCAGTCAGTGTAGACAATACTGAGCTACACGGACCAATGGTCTGACTCAATATAAGGCAGCTTCCTATATTCCTATGACAAGACTGCCCTACCACCAAGACCACCCAATTTCTCAACAGACTGGAAGTTAAATCCTGCTTCAAATACCTGCCAACAGGGCAGTATCCACTGGAACAGATTGCATCAGGCTAGCTGTCCTCCAGCCCCCTTCTGCTGCTCCCTGCCTCCCACAGGACCTAGGCTGTGTGAAGTGACCTCATTCCATTTAACAGTAGGGCCAGTCCTATGGCCCTCAGTCAACTCCAAAGGGCCATAAATGGCTATACTCCAGGAATCTCATGGGAACTAAACTGCACAGCCTTACATATGCAAAATAATTTTCTGCCACTAAAGATGAAATCTTATGTGCTTCACAGTGAAAATGTATAGATAGGATTTGATTACTTGAGTTGTTGGGGAACCCATTAGAATGCATATTTTCCTCTTTTAACCACTACAGAAATGCTTTTATTTATTTAGGCCATCATAGGTGCATCTATCAACTTTCAAGATGTAGATAATCTGTTTTACAGAGTCCTTTCTTCTTCTTTTTATAATAATTTTTATTGATTTTAATATAAACAAAACAAGGCAAAACATAATATATATACTCCGTCCCTCCATCCTCCCTCCCCCAAGTCCACTTCTGCCACCAGTAGGACCCGTAGGCGTTGAGAGTCAAAGGCGGTCCATTTTAAGGCTGAGTTTGTCCTCCCCCCTCCTCTCCCAGGAGCCCAGGGGTGGAGTAGTACTGAGGTTTGGATTTCCCCCAGCTAATCCTTCAACACACACATACAAACAAACAAATAATTTAAAAATTCTCCAATTCTTATTAACATTGTATTTGTGACTTCCTCGATTCTCTTCTTCCTGGTTTTCTTAATTTCTTAATATAATTATGGCGGATTTTCTATTCTTAATTCAAAATCGTTTCCTTAAAATATTCACTTGATCCTCCTCCTTCTTCGTGCCGCCTCCCCACGGGTCCCCTCCTGCCACAAGAGGAACCCGTGAGGTGCGGCCTTCCAAAGGAGATCCATCTTTGTGTCTGGGTTTCCCTCCACCCCTTCCTCCCCCCTCAGAGCGCCCCCTGCCACCAGGTGCTTCTGAGCAAGGAGAGGAAGAAAGGTAGCTCTCTGCCCAGACACCTATCTAAACACAAAAATATTTAATACAAATCTAAAATTTATTTAAGAAGATAGGAGTTAAGAAGTCCTATCTTCTTAACTTAGACATCCTTCAACATGGTGCCTGCAAGACTCTCACTGTCTACCACTGACACCCAAGTGGCCTGTATAGGTCAGCTTCCATCCTAATCGTGCAGCAACCATTTGGAGTGATTATAAAATGGCTATCACATGATGAGGATGGGAGCCTCCCATACAGAGGCACAGCTTTTTTGTACCATCAAATTAAAACAATACAGTGCACCACACAGTAAAAATTACAAATCCACAGCTTGTCAATACCACGATGGCACAAAAACATTGATCGGAGGCATGGATTCTAAAAATTCTTACAATGCATTCTCTCCAGTACCTCTGTGTCCACAGATGTGTGCTGTGATTTGATTGTGATTCTGTTTGGAACACCTCTTTTAAAAATTATGAAAATTCATGAGAACATGTGCCTTGGGTCCATGTTTTTCTGCCACTGCATTGCATTTTCTGCCACATGCAGCCAATCTTTAAATTAATTTACTGTGCAGTCGGCAGACACCAATGTAAGCTGTAACTTGATAGTGGTTTGCAGAGCATCTTATGTAATAATCATACAAGAGGATCACTGCTTTATCTGCTAGGTGCTACTTTTACCTTCTTGCTGTTTTGTGGTGGTGCCCAGGTCACTTTTTCACAATGCTAAATTCACCCAGGCCCCAAAGATTGAGGGACACTGATTTCTAATCAGAGTAGTATGCAAACTACAGCTGAATGGAGCTGTTAAGTGAACCCTGCTAAATAATGAGCAGAAGGACCATGGTGGTGGTTGAATGCCACATTCTACCAACCAAATTCTTAAGACTTAAAAAATTCAAAAGCATTAACCTTTCTAGCTGAAAGATGCAACATTAGTTCAATACATAGTTTCACCCAGATAGGGGAATCAAACAAGAACTACCCAAACGCTAATGTTTTTAAAAATGCCACGGAGGTCCTAAATGTTTCAGTCCTGAAGTTTTAACTGATTTTACCAAAAAGAAAACCATTTCCACAGAATCAGAAGGATATGCCTTTATTGGCAGAGAATTCAACAGGGACTTCATATTTCAATACATGAAAGCTCTTATACACACTTTAATTGAGAAACTTGTAAAAAAAACTGAAGCATGAAACAGAAAGAGTTCCCATCAACATCATGAACTAGGAAGGCCACAAATCCAGACTTTAGGACAGAGAAAACATCACTCAAACATTGAGACAGGTATTGAGAAACACAAACTGGATAAAGAAATTGAGAATGATCATCCTAACCTTTCATAGTCCTTTTAAACAAGGTGGGATTATGGAGCTGCAAAAGAGCATAAACCTTTATATCTTCAGATTTGCCAGATGTCCTGTCTTCTTTAAACTGCCTCATTCCTTGCAGGTGTTAAGAACAAAGGGGGTATAATCAAAGCAGAAGAAAGTGTAGCCAATGCACGCACGCACACACACACACACAAATAAATACAGTACTGAGCAGAATATCCTAGACACACTAGTTCCAACTTTCACCCAGATAGGGGAGTTTGGTACCCTATTTATTTCTGACAAAGATGAACCCTCCCAAATGCTGCAGTGTTTCTTCCACAAAGTGATGTAATACTTTTGCATAAGCCACAATCGCAATGATGAGAATAATGTGGCCAACGATTCCCACTGTTGAAGCAACAATATTCAGGTTCCTTGCTTTCCTGCCATGCACAGCTGCACCTTCACGATCTCCCATGACTTTACAATCCCTTGACTGAAACAGGGGTAGAGAAAAAACATATTTTTAAACAAAATAAAAAATAACCAGTAGAAACATTGTTGCACATGCTTTAAACACCTGGAGGTCAAACGGGCTTTTCACGGTTGTTGTGTGATCATTTCAAACCAAGCAGCTCAGTGTTAGCACTGCAACATCCTTGTTAGCAATGAAATAGTACTCTTTTTTCGAATACAGCACTGTACTCTAGAATGATATACTTGACAATTATATTCTGATACACTACCTGCATATTAAAGGTAAAGGACCCCTGACAGTTAAGTACAATCGTGAATGACTCTGGGGTTGTGGCGCTCACCTTGCTTTACTGGCCAGGTTGGCAGGACCTGGGACCAAACAATGGGAGCTCATCCCATCGCGGGGATTTGAACCACCAACCTTCTGATTGGCAAGCCCTAGGTTCAGTGGTTTAGACCACAGTGGGTATTAGTAAGTGCTATTGGGCAAATGGCATTTATGCCTTCTATTCTCCACAGTACATTATAATATGAGGCGAATAAATGAGGCACCCTTTTTTTGATAGTATCAGCATATCTACCTCATTGCCTGTTGGTAATAGGGAGCTTTCACCCAAAAATAACGTTTTCCCATTTTGCCTAGTTTGGCTCCTTCTCACTGGAGATCAATAATGTATAGAAATATTTTTGGGAGCATCACAGGAAAGGTAATACGATAATACGAAACAGATAATACGAAATGTATAATTTATGTGAGGAAAAGGTGTTTTTTAGATTTCATTTCTGGAGAAAACTATTAATAGAGCCTATGGGGTGGTCCATCCTCTATTGTATACCAAGGACTATAGTGAGGTAACATTCCTGAAAGAAAACTCTCCCACCCCCCACTTTGCATTGTTCCTTATAATGACATGGAACTTTAAAAGTGGTTGATACTATATTGCAGGTTACCTGAAAGACTGCCTGCTCCTACATCAACCACCTTAATTTAGATAACCTCTTGTGGCACCACACCATACAGAATATCATAGGGAACCCAAAGAGAGGCATTTTCTGCTATTGCTCCTGTATTATGCCTTTCCATCTGCCACAAGAGAAGCAGCAGCCAGTCATCAGTTGCTTCAGACATCTAGGGCAGTATCCAACTGCATCCCATCAGCATAAAGATTTCCATTTGTGAACTGAATGCCCCCTCCTCTCCCCTTCCCATGCCCACCAATGTGCTCTAGGGGTTCCTTCCCACAACCTTCCAGAACAGATTGGAGAGGACACAGATGGGTAGGAGGGGGGAAAGTTCAATTGCACAGTTGTAAACTGTGCTGATAGGACAGGTTAGCTGGACATTGTCCACACCTAATAATAATAATAATAATAATAATATTATATTATTAATAACTAGTGTATTTCAGCCCGTTTAATAACGGGCGCTAGAACATCCTGGGGTTCGGAGAAGCGCTTGTGTAGCGCTTCTCCGAACCCTGGGACCTGTCCTTGCTGTCGGCGGCAGGGGGACAGGAACGGAGGAGGAGAAAGCGCTGCGTTCTCCTCCTCCGTTCCTCTCCCGCAGCCGCCGACAGGAAGAAGACATCCCAGGGTTCGGAGAAGCACTTGCGCAGCGCTTCTCCGAACCCTGGGACCTGTCCTTGCTGTCGGCGGCAGGGGGACAGGAACGGAGGAGGAGAAAGCGCTGCGTTCTCCTCCTCCGTTCCTCTCCCCCAGCCGCCGACAGGAAGGACGCGCACACTCTCCCCCCCTGCCTCCTCCAACCGCCGCTCCTCACGGCCAGGGAGGGTTGTGAGGAGGCCTGCGCCGGCCTCCACCCTCGCTTCCCTGACGTGCCCTGCAGTGAGGCGGTGTCCGGCGGGAGCGGCGGTTGGAGGAGTCAGAGGGGGGGAGCGTGCGCGCGCGCAGTCTCTGCTGTCCAATCCCTGTATCCCTGGGGCACATGCGCAGTGACCCAGGGACACACGGGACAGCTTGGACGCAGGGACAACTTGGACTTTATATATATAGATAATTTATTATTTGTACCCCACCCATATGGCTGTGTCTCCCCAGCCATTTTGAGCGGCTTCCAACAGATATTAAAATACATTAAAATTAAATAAAACAGCTATTAAAATACATTTTTGCTCTGGCTTTCTCTACCTATAAGATCAGACTGTGTTTTCTGTGACTGAATTCACCAATTCCATTTGTTTTTTGTATTTTTGTTTGAATAACATTGCTTGAATTTATACTGTACATTGTAGGCCCTTGCTTCATACAAGTAAACTATTAAATAAAAGCTGGTAGCACTGTATTCTAAGCCTTCCATGCGCAAGTCTTTGTGGGACAGCAATATTTATATATATACAGTATTACTATCTTATACACATGCACTAAAAAGTACATAGGGCACCGATCTTTTCACCTCTGTTTGCAGCTAAGATGTGTTAAAAGGCCTCTGACTCCACCCTGCAGCCTAGCAGTGCCTGGTTCCTATCAACCCATCCTTAGCTAGATGACATGGGTGAGGGTAATGAAAACTCCCTTGAAAAGCGCCCCCACCCCACCCCACCCCCCACCCCACCCCACCCCGCACAAAGGCAATGAGAGGAGAGCTGTTTATGCCAAATGGTGCTAGGAGAGGGAAGGAAGAATGAAGTCTGCCCCTGAAAATGAGAGTAAAACAAGAAGTGGAGGCAAAAATGCTATCCAGTCCATGAGGAGGAAAAGGAGCAAAGACTGAGGAAGGGAAGAAAACCAGAAGCGGTGTGTATTTGTGTGTGTGTGCAAATAACTGGGTTAGATAACGGCGCTTTCCTGCCCTTTTTCTGTGGGGCGGGGGGGGCGGCTTCACCTTGATGGAGAAAAGCAAAGCGGCGAAGCCGAGGAAGAAGTAGTTCATGAAGGCAATATTCAAGGTCGACCAGATGATGAAGTCTCGCGGGGGATGCACGGCTGCATCGGCCACTGGGTCAGGGTCGTGGCCCGCGGGGGGCGGCATATGGGAAACCGGGGGCAACCCGGGCTGCATGGCAACGTGGGGCAGCGAGAGTGGGAGGAGGCGGCCAGCAGCTGAGGTGAAATGGGGGTGGGGGCAGGCGCGGGCCGAGGGTGGGTCCTGATTGGGCGGCACCTGTGGCGGCGACGCGCAAAGTAAGCCACCGCTTTCGATGAGTTAGATTTGGTGGGAAACAAAACTCAGATGGGAGAGGCAGGCAGGAAGCTGTGGTGCTCCGACGCTTTGCTCCTGAACGCGAAGCATCGGTTGCAGCAACCTCAATAAAATAATTGACAGTTGACAGTTGACAGCTCCTTGGAACAAGCCAGCTCAGGATCAGCTCACCTTGTGGGGGAGGGGGGCGTCTCATGGCGTGGCGACCCTATTTAGTCAATAACGACAGGTACGGGTTCCTTCTGGGGAAGGGCAAATTTATTCACCTGCGCCGGGGCTGCAGCGAGAGTAATTTATCAAAGGCTGTGCTCCGATCACAACAAACAGCTTTGAAAAAGCAGTACTTCTCTCAAGCCCACCCCCCCCCCGCCTGCTGCACTACATAGTGTTTCCACCCTTGTTCGCCCAGCATCTGCCAGCCTGTGCGTCCTTGCCCAGGCTGCCTGCTGACCTATGCAGGTTTAAAAACAGACACTAGTTAGCTCACCCCTTCTGACGGACGCGTGTCAGACTTCCCGGCATAAATGGTTTACACAGCACTTTCTGCTGGTCTCCAGGGCGAGGGTGTTGGGAGAGAGAGAGTCTATTTGGGCCCTGCGCCACCCAGCCTGGCCGTAGGGCTGGCCCTGCCTATATGTCTGATACTCACCTAACAAACAGAAATAATATTATACTCCTTCTCCCCTAAGGCAAGGACTGGATAATAGACCATGGCTGGCAAACAATCCAGGTGATGGCTACTATCAGTAGCAAACAACATTACAATTCTTTAGGTTCTTATCCACAATCTCCCACGAGGTGTGTACTAACGCAGCCCAATCAAATTAAACCTTTAATTGTGAGCTGACCAATGATCAGGTAAAAACCATTCATCTTCCAGTTTCCGAACATGACAGCTGCTAGTGGTTTGCACTTCAATGGAGTTAACCCCTGCTTGGCAGGGGGTTGGACTGGATGGCCCTTGTGGTCTCTTCTAACTCTATGATTCTATGATTCTAACAAGAGGAGACTCCCCTGCATTTCCCATAACAGCCCTAACACATCTGGGGATTAAAATAAAAAATTTCCTTCAGTAGCACCTTAAAGACCAACTAAGTTTTTATTTTGGTATGAGCTTTTGTGTGCATGCACACTTCTTCAGATACACTTGAAACAGAAGAGTCAGATCCTTATGTATATTCAGAGGGTGGTGGGGGTGGGTGGGAATGGGTGATGGGCTGGTAGGAGTGTTAGACCTGTTGATGGCTGTTAACGATTGCTGATGACTGCAATTGGTCCTGCGGGGGGGGGGGGGAGGGAGCAAGAGCTGAGGCACTAAAGAAAGCTTGATCATGCATAATGAGATAAGAATCCTATGTCTTTGTTCATCCCAGGTGGCTCCATGGTTTTAAGCTTGGTAATGAGTTCCAATTCAGCAACTTCTCTTTCCAGTCTGTTTCTGAAATTTTTCTGTAATAAAACAGCTGCTTTGAGATCTTGTATAGAATGTTGTATAGAACATCTGGGGATTGGCTAGATTGGCCTCTACTAGAACCTTCAGTACTGGCCCCAACTTGGTGGAACGCTCTTTCCCAGGAGACCAGGGCCCTGTGGGATTTGTCATCTTTCCGCAGGGCCTGCAAGACAGAGCTGTTCCGCCTGGCCTTTTGGTTAGACTCAGCTTGACCCCTGTGTTTTCCTCCCTCATGGCTTGGATTTATGGACTACTTGAAATGAGGCTGCACTTTAAATTTTAATATTGTTTAATATTTTAATATTAAAATAATCTGTATTTTAATTAATTGTTTTTATGTTTTATTATAATTCTGTTGGTGTCAACCGCCCTGAGCCCGGTTTTTGACTGGGGAGGGCGGGGTATAAATAAAAATTTATTTATTTATTTATTTATTTATTTATTTATTATTGTGAGCAGGCGTGAGTAAGATAACCTTTGGCCTTCAATACGCATCCTTTTCACACAGCTAAGCCAGATCTCACATTAACATATAAATCAGATAACATCCTTTACAGCTTTACTGGCCGGAGGCAATTAAGATTACAAAGACACATTCCAGTTAAAGGCCAGGATGCTGCAGTTTAACCAATCCCCAAATGCATCTTGTTTCAGAACCAAAGTTTGTTGTATACAGATTCTCTAGTTCACTACATTGGCAATTATCAAATTATGATGAGCACAAAGAAACATGACACTTCCCTCTGTTGTCCCTGGGGAGTGTTGGCCCCTCCCCCCTGTGCATAGCTGCCAAGTTATCCCTTTTTTAAAGGGATTTTCCCTTATGCTGAATAGGCTTCCTCGCGAGAAAAGGGAAAACTTGGCAGCTATGCCCCTGTATCTCCATACCTTGACCCCCACCCTTTGAAAAGGAACTGTCAGCTTCTAGGTTCTATTTCCTAGCATGCATTGTCTGAGCCTTCTGTTGTCCCTGGGGAGTGTTGGCCCCTCCTCCATGTATCTCCATACTTGGCCCCCACCCTTGGAGAAGGAACTGTTAGGTTCTGGGTTCTATTTCCCAGCATGCACTTTTGTCTGAGCCCTCTGTTGTCCCTGGGGAGTGTTGGCCCCTACCCCCGGTATCTTCCTACATTGGCCCCACCCTTGGAGAAGGAACTGTCAGTTTCTGGGTTCCATTTCCCAGTATTTACTTTTGTCTGAGCCCTCTGTTGTCCCCTCCCCCCTGTATCTCCATACATTGACCCCTGCACACGCATCGTAAACATTTCTATATATTTAGATTAAGGATCGGGGGTGATGATGCGCCCTGGGACCCAGAGAACTACTTTAAAAATCCCGAGCGGGTGTGTGTGTGTCAAATAGCGAAGCCCCATAGCGCCGTAGCAACAGACAGGCCCAGACAGAAGGAGGGGGGTCATATGGGCCACTTGGCACGGGCCTCCGAATCCAAAGGGGGCCTCGGTCAGCATATTCACAATCAGTAAAATGAAAAAGTAACAAAAGGGTTAAAAACAGGGACACATTATCCACCTGGCCCGGGCCTCTGTCTGGCCCTGCAAGGGCCTGGCAACAGAAGGCGCGTTCTGAAGCACCCGAGTTGTTCAGTTCCATAAAAAACCCAGGAAGTGGCAAGGGGAAGGTGTTGTTGTTGTTGTTTAGTCGTTTAGTCGTGTCCGACTCTTCGTGACCCCATGGACCATAGCACGCCAGGCACTCCTGTCTTGCACTGCCTCCCGCAGTTTGGTCAAACTCATGTTCGTAGCTTCGAGAACACTGTCCAACCATCTTGTCCTCTGTCGTCCCCTTCTCCTAGTGCCCTCAATCTTTCCCAACATCAGGGTCTTTTCCAAGGATTCTTCTCTTCTCATGAGGTGGCCAAAGTATTGGAGCCTCAGCTTCACGATCTGTCCTTCCAGGGAGCACTCAGGGCTGATTTCCTTAAGAATGGATAGGTTTGATCTTCTAGCAGTCCATGGGACTCTCAAGAGTCTCCTCCAGCACCATAATTCAAAAGCATCAATTCTTCGACGATCAGCCTTCTTTATGGTCCAGCTCTCACTTCCATACATCACTACTGGGAAAACCATAGCTTTAACTATACGGACCTTTGTCGGCAAAGTGATGTCTCTGCTTTTTAAGATGCTGTCTAGGTTTGTCATTGCTTTTCTCCCAAGAAGCAGGCGTCTTTTAATTTCGTGACTGCTGTCACCATCTGCAGTGATCAAGGAGCCCAAGAAAGTAAAATCTCTCACTGCCTCCATTTCTTCCCCTTCTATTTGCCAGGAGGTGATGGGACCAGTGGCCATGATCTTGGTTTTTTTGATGTTGAGCTTCAGACCATATTTTGCGCTCTCCTCTTTCACCCTCATTAAAAGGTTCTTTAATTCCTCCTCGCTTTCTGCCATCAAGGTTGTGTCATCTGCATATCTGAGGGGAAGGTAGGGGATTGTAAATCGAGGGGGAGGGGATTGGGCACTGCAAATATCTGAGGACTTAAACTGGGGAGAGAAAGATGCAGAGGGTTGCAATCAGTCGTAGTATATGTGAAATGGAGGATAATAGCCCCCCTTCAGATCCCCCTGAGCCTCAGAGTCCCCCTGAGTCGAGGCGAGATACTGTGGAGAGGGCAGGTTTCATCCCTGTGTCTCCCCCCACCCTGTTCTGACCCATTACGTATCCCTGCTCCCTATTCGCCCCCCCCATGGCAGGCCCCTACCTCCATTTGGCAATGTTGGTTATTTGGTGGGGGATTTGGGGGGGGTAGTGGTGCTTGCAGTCCCATGGACTGCAAGAAGATCAAACCTATCCATTCTTAAGGAAATCAGCCCTGAGTGCTCCCTGGAAGGACAGATCGTGAAGCTGAGGCTCCAATACTTTGGCCACCTCATGAGAAGAGAAGAATCCTTGGAAAAGACCCTGATGTTGGGAAAGATTGAGGGCACTAGGAGAAGGGGACGACAGAGGACAAGATGGTTGGACAGTGTTCTCGAAGCTACGAACATGAGTTTGACCAAACTGCGGGAGGCAGTGCGAGACAGGAGTGCCTGGCGTGCTATGGTCCATGGGGTCACGAAGAGTCGGACACGACTAAACGACTAAACAACAACAACAGTGGTGCTAAATGGTAAAGTAAAAACCCCTTGCCGTGCAGGGTCCTACATAAATCAAAGGCCGTGTTGCGGCCTTTGATCCATGCGCTTGTCCTCTCCCTAGGAGCCTGGCAAGGGCCTAGGGGCCTGATAATGGCCACCTTGGTGGTTTCAGTTGCTTGGTTGATGATGTCATTTGGTTTGTGGGTGTGGCTTACATTTCACAGGAAGGGAGGGGGTGGAGGAGGGTATAACGCCACTTGAGGGCGCTGTTTGACTTGGTGGAAAACCAGGTCTATACCTGCCCAGGTGTGTGATTTGAGGGATTTTTGTCCCCAACAATGCTCGTGGCCTGGATCGTTGTGTCAAAATTTCAGGACGATCGGTCAAGCGGTTACAGAGAAAAGTGGAAAACGCAGTTTCACGATTTTTACATTTTTATATATATAGATTTGAGCAGGACAAGAAGAGCACAACCTGAACAGTAGTCTTCTCAGCCCAGGGAAGGGAGGATGGCAAGAAAGTTGGAAATACTTTGTTTACTGCTAAATGTGGCTCCCTTACACACACCCCAAAAAACCTCCTGGGTCACACAGAGGTGTGGCATTATGATGTGTATGAATGAATTTATTATTTTGGTCACAGACCAGTTCCAGCCCACACACAGTATCAAGGAAGTCATAAAACACAATAAGAAGCTGTAAATCCGAGAGCCATATGTCAGTTGTGTTAATATTTTTGCAGCAAAGACCTGGGAGGCTGCCGGAATATATTGGCCCCTTTTTCCATAGAAAAACCTTATAATAGCTTTGGTAGATCTTTGGGCATTTGCAAGAGTATTTTTAACCTGATAATGCCATGAGCCCTTTTCCTGGAAGGTTATACCCAGGTATTTAAAAGACGATACCTGTTCAATAGGCCAATTGTCAATTCTCCATTCATGTCTCCTTTTCTTTTTTCTTTTTTTGGATTTGCTATAGTTAATTGTTCGGCATTACAATAGACAGTGAGAGATCTTAGAAGTTTTCTTAAGCCTACACAGGAGAAGGAAATTAGAACTGCGTCATCCGCATATAAGAGAACCAGGAGGGGTGTACCAGCCAATTTAGGGGGGTGGGCATTTTCTTTCTCCGTGTTTCCTACTATAGAAGTTGAATAAAGTAGGTGCAAGGACGGAACCTTGTTTAACACCATAGTAGGTTTGGATTTCCTTGGATAAATGGCCCTGTCGGTCACACCTAACCCAGACCCAAGTGTTTTTATATAAACTGCAAATGAGATGCAATAGATGTTGGTCTATATTTGAGGCGCTTAGTTTTTCCCAAAGCCTATCTCGTGATATTAAATCGAAGGCAGATTTAAAGTCTATGAAAGCTAAGTAGAGAGATCCTCCTTTTCTTGAAGTATTATGATGTGTAAACCAGTCACTTGTGATGCTTGTCTGGTAAATTTATTACTGGAATTTCAGGCAGCGAGCAAATGAAATGGGAACATCAACAGAAGGTTTTTGTTGTTAAGGTTTAAATGCTCCATCTAGCTCCCATACACATCCATTTCCTATAGTTCAAATTTACCTGGTTTGCTGCCCATGGAGGTTCCCTGCCCAGCATGGCATGCTGCCCAGGCAGCCTGTGATCTCCACACAACTTGTAGCAAGGTGTCAGTGAAAGGTTTCTCCTGCTCTCTATGTGAAACTATAACTGTGCCACGTTTCTGACTACTTTTAAAAGCTTCCCTCCCCAAAGTTCAGCATTAGCAGTTAGGAAAATGTGAAAATGGAATAAACTACAGTGTGAATGCAGCCAAAGTGAAGTCTCCGCTCATCCGTTGTAAACAATCAAGAGGCCAAAAAGAAAAGAAATTGAGAACAAAACCTAAAATGAACCTACAGTCTACCACCATTCCTTCCTGTCTTTTTCTGTTCAATGGTCCACTTTAGATTGGAAAACCCCTTTGCTCACCTTCTGGCGTGTGTTTTCACTGGCCAATTTCAGAGGTCCGCTAGGGAAGGGGAAGGAGATTTTGTGAGGTGCACTCCTGGCAAAGTCCTTCCTCATCCTCTCCTTTACCTTACTTTGATTGTGATCTGAGCTAAGGGGGCTGCGTTGAGGCAGGAGGGATGGAGTGGTCTTTCAGCGGCAGCTGCTTGCTTTGTCTCACAGGATGTAATGCCAGTTTAGATTATCTTGCAAAGCATCCAAGAATTTTTCCTGTCACCACTTGGGGGGAGGGAAGTGAATAAGTAATCAGACCAGATGCACGTGGTGCTTTGAAATAAACAACAAAGGGGTTTTGTTCTCCCACCCTCCTTGCTTTGTTCTGCTTCTGGGGTAGGAAGCTTCTGGCTTCTGAGTTATTATTTCTAGATGTTGGCACAAGACTGTAACATAAGTCAACCTAAGGCCTGTTTGGGCAGGAAGGATATGATCATTTATTTTGTAGTATCTTTATTGGATGGTCTGAAAACGGTAATTTACTTGCAGGGAACATGCCATTGCCAGACTGATCAATACATATACAGATAACTAACAATATTAAGATACCAGCATAGTTCAGAAGATAATCAGCTCATTCAAGTTCCAGGCTCAATTTTCTGGAAAAGGGGGAATAGAAGCATGTGTGATTTTTCTTTAAGCAGCAGCAGCTCATTGTGGGTCTGCATGTACCAAAATATGAATGTAACATTTTTGAGACTATGTCATAATTGTACTTGCTATTGTGAATGCTGTACTGCTTCTCTTTGTCCTCATCACAAAGTACCATTGTGTGACTCCGTGCAATCCTTTGTCCACAGTGCTTCCATAGCAAACTTGCTCCATGTGATGAGTAACAAGTAACTAAAGAGTTAACTGTGTACTGTAGCACCTGACCACTGAGGAATATCATGTTACAGAATGTACCAGAAGTGTTTCTGTATGTTGCAGTTGGTTTCGTTTCTGCCTGGGAGACGGTCGCAAGATGTCTGCGCTCTCACCAGGTTGTTTGTTATTTTCTCTCTAGAATAAACTTAAGTAGTTATTAGAACACTTTGGACTCTGTGTGTTCTTAAGAGGCTTTTTATCCAACGGCTATACAAGCTTTCGCTGTGTGAGAAGAAGAACTCTGCTGTGTGTGTGTTTTACTGCCAGCCCGGTTCTACGGAAGAAGAGAAGCGGAGAGGAAGCGCGCCGGGCGATAATCAGAGGCTCCTAATTGAGTCATAAACAACTCAACGGAGCCCTATACCCGTCACACTCCATTCTCATTGTAGTTTCTCCCTTGTTTTCTTATTTAAATAAATAAAAATAATATAGTACTAATAAATCCTTCCTGATATTGTTGTTGTTGTTGTTGTTGTTTTCACACACATAATATCTTTGGTTGGTATTCCAGATGATATTTCAATAAACACCAGTAAGTAATATTTGTATTTTTACAAATAACTTTGAGTTCTTAAGTCATATTCATTCTTCATGAATCAGATTCATTATAGATTTATACAGCCTTCCCAGTTTTTCCATGTTTAGTTTTAAAACGGTTGTATGCTGTTCAGCCACTCCTGTGTCCCTACGGGCAGGTTATCTTTGGAGAAGAGGATACTGGGAAATTAATGTGTGACGATGAGTGCACTCACATTTATTTCAATGTACATGTGAGCAAAAAACAAAGGAAAATGCTTCTTTTTCTTTGGCAATCACTCGTAGCTGAGTAAGATTGTCTTCCATGAACATGGTCTTAGCAACGCAAACTCCTATTTAGTAGGTCCTGATGATAATGATCGTGATGCTAATGGGCCTTAAAGTCAGGGTCAATTTAATCAATTTCATATGTTCTGATTGTCTTGGCTGTTCTATGCTACATGGCTCCAAGGTCCCACACATGCCCCCTCCCTTGCCTGAGCTATATATGTTGGTAACACAAGGCTACCATACATACCATGGCATCTTCTCAAAGGACTGCTATGGCAGAAGATGTATCCATTTCTAGACCTCTTTTCAGTTTTAAGCGAAGCCCTGCTACGAATACACTAGCAGGGGTGTCCAACTTCCAAGAGACTGCGATCTACTCCCACTATGAATAAACTGGCTTTTGGGGGGGCCACAGGCAGCCTGCGATTGACCAGTAGATCGCAATCGACTGGTAGATCATGATCGACTGGTTGGACAGCCAGGCTTGCACTAAAACAACAAAACCATTAAACAATTCAAAGTGCCCTAGTTTTCAGCATAAAAAATCACTATCCCCAGCTCCTCTTTAAGCTTCATTTATACAGTGCTATAAATTGCAAGTTATCCCAAGGAATCTGACAGGTTAAAAGCAACTCAGGGAAACATCACTCAACACTTCTGAGCAGTTCCATTCCTTTGCAACGCCCTGTCATTTCTATTTCTGACATTCTAACTCTCAGAACAGTACATCTTTTGTCCTTTTCACCCCACCTTCTTTGCTGGATTGGAGTTGGGCTGCTTCTTATTTGCTGTATATGGTACAGTAACTATGCATAAACGGCAATAATAATAATAATAATAAACCCACACCAAAAAACCTCGATGGGTGGGAACGCTGAACCTAATTGATGCCAGTTAATGCTTCTGACACAGGGACTTTTCCATTGGGATTTTTCCTGATTGATCATGGTGCTTTAAATAGGCCTTGATTCAGCTTGCCAAATGTATTAACCGTTTTTTTTTCACTCTTGGGTACAAAGCATGTCCAGAAACGGCAAGCTCTCTAAGACACTGAAATAATGCCCTACTGCTGTGCCTTCCACCCTGTTGTTTCATGGGTCCCCTTTCCCAAGTTTCTCCCCTACATGTTGGGAGGGAGAATTAGAAACATGCTGGCCACAGCAGCCAAGTGAATAGGATGAACCAGCCATGGATGAACCAGGCAGGATGCACAGCAGCTGCTTCCTTTTGTCAGCATGATGCCCACAAATCATCTGAGCCACTGCGACTTATATAAAAGAACTATTATTGGGCCAGTTGGAACTAGGCACTGGAGCTACATACACATATCTGAGGTTTGGAGCAGAGGTTCCTTTCACAAACCTAGTTTGTTTTCCGTAATTTATTCCACCTCTCCAAGTCGTGGGGGGCATGCGCAGAGAAGTAGGCAGGGGAGTGAAGCACCGCCACTAACCGAGGGGGAGCCAACATGGTGCCTTCCAGACATTGTTGGACTACAACTCCCATCAGTCTTGCTAGGATCCTAGGGATCAAGGATGATGGGAGCTGTAGTCCAACACTGTTCAGAGGGCACCATGTTGGCTACCCAGCCCTAACCAATGGAAAGACTGTCTCTTCCCCCATAAACACACACACCTTACTTTCAGATATATCCTCAGGCATTGTTCCAGTTACTTTGCAACCTTATAAGAATTAGACATGCTTTTTTAAAGTTCCCTGCTACTGCTCTGGTTGCTCCCTGGGGTTGCTTCTTCTTGCAAGAGACAATCCCATTGTGAGTCACTGCATCCTCCACCAGTTGTTTGTTGAAAGGTTCCACCTTGGCTTCCTCTCACTTCTGTGGCTTTATTTCAAGGGGGGGGGAATGCAATCCATCCAAAATGTAATACTTCAACTGCTCCTTTGGTTCTGTCCCTCCCATTTTAGTGTGACATACTTCATTGGGGTTTAAAGAGTACTCATGTTGCTCCCACAAACTGAAATTGCCTTTTCTTTGCATGTGGCGATCATATCCCTCTCTCTCCCAGGTAAGAGAGTATAGGTGTGCAACCTAAAGTCCTCTTATTCTACTGTAGTTCTTAAATTGTGGGGATAAGTAATGGGCTCCGGGTTCACTGGATGGCTTTCTGAGGACAGTGAAGGTTGGCAGACAATGCATTTCCTGTCCCAAAAAATGTTTGCAGATAAAGAGTAATGATATAGCACGACGAGAACTCTGAAGCCCTGTTTATAATTTGTCCATCGAGTTCTGGAACTGGCCTACCCACACATTATCTTAATATAGTGTTGCAGGTTATTTTAAGAGGTCAGAATATAGGTTATGGAAACAATTTGAGTTATTATAGCCAGTCAAATGCCTTGCAGAAAGCTTCACCTAGATTATGATTTTAAAGAGTTTCAAATCAAAACAATTTCAAGAAACCTAAACAAATAATGTTGCCCCTTCCTCATTACTAATGGGCAAACCTTTCTAAAAGAATAAGCATATGGGGAGGCAAAGGTCTTATGACTCTTGCTACTGCAAGACTTACATATGTCAAGCAAAGGCAACTCATTTGTATTTATTTATATGATGCTCCTTCTATTTAAAAAGCCAAACACAGTTTGCCAAAAGTCACCCCAATAAGATAAAAATAGACAAAATCAACAAAACAGCTGCCAGCAGTCAGAAGAGCAGTAAACAAAAAAGTAAAAAAAAGTAAAAAAAACAGATTAGATGACAGTTTAACATAAGAGGGTAAATAATTTTCTACTCCCTTCCTTCTACAACTACCAGCTGTGCTTCCACACACCCTACATTCCCTCTAACCTCAACAGGAGTGCTTTTGGAACATCAAAAGCAAATATTTTTTTAGAATCCATCTCATCTGTCTCTCCCAAGACCAAAGTAGCTTTCTCGTCTCTGTCAAACCCTCTGGTGGACAGAGTGCCTGAAGAACTATGGATGGAGGCTCGTAACATTATACAGGAGGCAGCAACGAAAACCATCCCAAGGAAAAGGAAATGCAAGAAAGCAAAATGGCTGTCCAACGAGGCCTTACAAATAGCGGAGGAGAGGTGGCAAGCAAAATGCAAGGGAGATAGGGAAAGATACAGGAAACTGAATGCAGATTTCCAAAAAATAGCAAGGAGAGACAAGAGAGCCTTCTTAAATGAGCAATGCAAAGAAATAGAGGAAAACAATAGAATGGGGAAAACCAGAAATCTGTTCAAGAAAACTGGAGATATGAAAGGAACATTTCGTACAAAGATTACTATAATAAACGTCAAAAGTGGTAAGGACTAACAGAAGCAGAAGACATCAAGAAGAGGTGGCAAGAATACACAGAGGAATTATACCAGAAAGATATGGAGGTCTCGTATACATGAGTCAGCAGTGTGATGCAGCAGCTAAAAAAGCCAATGCAATTCTGGGCTGCATCAATAGGAGTATAGCATCTAGATCAAGGGAAGTAATAGTACCACTGTATTCTGCTCTGGTCAGACCTCACCTGGAGTACTGTGTCCAGTTCTGGGCACCACAGTTCAAGAAGGATACTGACAAGCTGGAACGTGTCCAGATCACTTACAACAGAAACAAAAAGGAAAAGAAAGGTAAAAAAGAAGAAAGAAAAAACTGTATACAAAAAGAAACTACCGTATATCTTCTCAAATAACAATTAAATAAAAATTATGGACATAAAGTTAAACCTTTCAATCGTTCTCATTATACTGTTTGTACTGTCATTGTTTTCTCGCACAGCTTTATGTTGTCTCATATTATTTTCATATAATCCAAAAAAATCTATTACTTTTTTTTTTTACTTACAGGTATCATTCAAGTTCTACTAGTATGCTATTGTAAGTGTCTGGCACTCTGTTATCGTTGGTGTTGTTTCACTTTTCCAGTTTCTCGCCACAAGTATTCTAGCTGCCGTAATTGCGTACATGAACCATGGTCTTATGTATTTTTTAATTTCTGTTGGCCCACGCTTTTAGTTGAACCACAGGTCTGCCCTTAGAATCACATTGCTTTTATATTCTGAACAAAAAAATCCGTCTTTATATGTTATATAATTATACTAATCGTGCAGGAGAATCAAAAAAATAAATAAATCATGGATTTAAAAGTCGTTAAGGCGGATTTGATTTTATGTGGATTTAGATACTGTACATGTTCGATAATGCTCGAATGATGGGACTTAACGCTGTGCTCGTGGAAAGAAGCCACAATCCTTCAAGATTAGGATTAAAAAAGAATCTAATAGAGTTGGGCATGAAAATGCTGCTCCTCTCTTTTCCGCTCCCCAACAGCAAAAAGCCGCTTTATCCCCAAAACGCACAGCAGCCTCCCGCCTCCCGCGCGAGCTGAAGAAGCGGCCGCTGACACTGAGCAGCCGCGGAAGCGCAGAGACTACAGGGACCGACTCCTAAAGCGACACCCCCTGCATTACGGCGCTTCTACGTCAGAGAACGCGACTGGTGAATGGAGAGGCAGGGAAAGAGCTGGCAGAGGCGGGAGCGGAATATCCATCCGTGGAAGCCGCGGCTTCCGGGTTCTGCCTGATGACGTCCTCCCTCGAGAAGCACGGGCCAGGGATGGGAGCACGCGAGGGGGCGGGGCCGCGGGAGGTGGGCGGGCCTTAGCGCCTGACGGTGCCAAGGCTGATAGGGTCCGTGGGCGCGGCCGTCCCGCCCGCAGGCGGGGCTGAGGGGGGGCGGGGGCGGAGCTTTGCAGAGGCATGTGGCGGGCCCGCAGCGGTGGGGGCTGCCGCGGCTGCCGCCTGTCTTTCCATCAGCTTTCGCGGTCGCACTCCTTCCAGGCGGGCCCGGAGGGCGGAGGTGGGATGTGGCTGCTCCGGGGAGGGTAATGGCCTCTTCTTTCTTCGGATTCTTTCCGCGGGGCGCGTAGCTACTCTCCGGCTTTGCAACCTGTGGGAGCTCAGGTGGGGCGGGGGGAGGGGTCGGCCGGCATGACTGCGGGCTCGTGGTGCCTTGCCAAATTTGAGGGGGCTCGAGGGCCCAACCCCGGAAAGGCGAGTCCTCACCCCTGCCAGGCTGCTGCTTTTTTGTGGGGCGGGGGGGTTCCGTCTCATTTAAAGGAACGCCTCGTCTGCTTGCGAAGTGCCGCCACCTGCCCTCTGACTCAGCTTTGCTCGGCTGGCTCCCCGGGCTCCCCGTTTCCCTCCTGCGTGGATGTTGCTCTCGGAGTTTGTACCATGCCATTCCTGGGTTGGCCGAGGGTTGGAGTTCAAGTGTGGTTTGGCACAGCCGCAAGCCGGCCTTTCCTTTCCTGCTCTGGGGTACAGGAGCGCAGTTGCTTTCACTTCTCTCGACCATCTTTCCTCCCACACCCCCGCTCCCCGCCTTTTATGAAAATAGGTTCCTTCAAAAAGTGCTGGGCGGGGGAAGGAGGAATGCGACTTGGGGTGGAAGAGGATGACAGGCCTGCAGACTGGGTCCGTCCCGTCCCGTCCCACCCACGTCCCCCAGTAGCTGTTGAGTGAGCATTTTTGCACTGGCTCAAAAGTGTCACTGCAACTCTAAAAGTAGCATTTCAAATCACAGGTCTGTCTTGTACAGATGAAATGTTACGTTATCCAACTGTTATTTTTATTCCCTGTGGATACAGCAATAGGAGAATAGTGATAGGTTGACCTGATAAAAAGGCATCTTGGTTGTTGACCTTTACTCTGCTTCACCTAATTTAAGTGGCCTGGAAAAGTTGGCTTAGAAGAAAACTTAGAAGACGCCTACGACACTCAGGGAAGGGTTCTTGATTTCCTTTTTCTTTCAGGCATGTTCTCTCTTTAAACTTGATTTTTAAAGGTATAGCACAAATCGCATGCTGTATCTCTTTAAATTAATTGACTGTATATAAGTGGAATAATATGCTCAGATATAATAGGATTGCATTTAGAATTCTGGTTTGTATGGTAATACTTCACTGAATTCTAACTTGTTATGTTTTTATTCAAAAAAAATATTATTTTTCTGCTTTGTCTCTTGCATTCCTGAGCATCACTTCCTGATGCTTTCACTTTCGGGAATACTATCTCTCCTGCATCCCTTTAGCATGAGAGAGATAGTACCCCAAGAAATAGGAAGATAACACCTTGCTGCTCCTGTACGGGTCCTGCAGTTGACTCAATCTGCTGTGCAGACTGGTATCCCAAAACTGATATCGGGGTTACCGACCAGTGCCTAGAGTGCAATGCTTTGTGGCCAATTTGCCACAAGTCTGCCTGGATGATACTTCATTTTTAATTCTGAGCTCAGTGTTTAGGGTGTATAGTGGTCATATGATCATAAACCTTGATTTTGCATTCCATTGAATAACCATATCGGGTTTGTGTTCTTGTATGTTCATACAGTAATTTATCTAATCGTACAAAATCAGGGCAAGGGATCCCTGGAATTTGCACATGGGTGAATGTAACACAGGTTCAATTGGCAGTAGTTTCTGATTGGAGGATTGCTGTAATTGTGGGAATTCCTGCTGGCTACATCTGCGATTGGCTGCATTTCTATCCAGAAATGTCAATATGTATTTGAGTGATGACAAAATAGGATTGCCTGCGTACACAGAAAATATTGTTTGTGAGAGAAGCTCCAAGCAGTTCATCCAGTTCAGCAAAAGTGCATTATGAATCTAAATTGAAGACTACCCTTGCCCATGCAGCTACAGTGGTACCTTGGTTTAAGAACAGCCCTGTTTACAAACTATTCGGGTTAAGAACTCCACAAAACCGGAAGTAGTGTCCCAGTTTACTAACTTTACCTTGGTCTAACAATGGAAGCCGAACGGTTTAAGAGCACTGGCAGTGGGAGGCCTCATTTGGGAAAGCGTGCCACTGTTTAAGAATGGTTTCAGTTTAAGAACGGACTTCCAGAACGGATTAAGTTTGTAAACCGAGGTACCACTGTAGTTTATTTGGAGTCTTTATGTATAAGGGCAATTCACACGTAACAGAAAATACTGAAATAATCCTTTTCCTTTCAGCTGGCAAGACTCATATGTCTGCTTTCTAGCTTGGATCCCTTCCCCACCCAAGTAAATTTCCAAGCTGATTTACTGCTTTGAGCAACAATCCCTGTTTCCCACCCCTCATTCGACTGTATGTTGGGCTAGTTTTGCCTTTCTTTTAACACATGGCTTGGCTGTCTGTCTTGTGCCATCTAGAGATGACACACACACCCCAAACAGATTTTCCCCACCAGAGCATCTGCTAGGAGATTGTGACACACAAGAACACAAGAGCCCTGCTGGATCAGGCCAGAGGCCCAGCTAGGCACTCGTGTTCTCACTGTGGTCCACCAACCAGGGGCTTGAGTCACAAGCTGACTTAAGTGCAACAGTGCTCTTCCCACTTGCAGTTCCGGACAACTTGGGGCTGGGTTGCATGGGTTGATCTGTAAGGGGTATATTGTTGTTATGGTAATTGCCCTGACTTGTGCCAGAAGGCTGGACTAGACAGCCACAGGTCCAGGTGGCTCCCTTCCAACTTCTTGGTTTGCATTTAAGAGGAACTTTGAACAATGTGGTCAAGGGTTTCCTTATCTCAAGAGATCTTTGTACAGTATTGTGATTAGAAGCCTTCCTGAAAGATATTGGTTAATATCAGTCTTGCCTGGGGAGGGGGGGTGTTCACAAATGCATACATTCTCATGTGCCTTACAAAAGCTTGCAGGACAAGGATGTTTGCTGGATTATTTTCTTTTTAGCCTATTCATATCCCTGTAGGGCAGGTACAATGTCACTGACCTTTTGAAACCTCCAGCATTTTTTTAAAGAGAGAGAGAGAGAGTACAGTACCCTGCTCTGCATGTAAAAATCTGTGGTTTGCAAGGTCAGTTCACAAGATGGCATGTCTCTAAAGCTATATTGTTAGTGTACACAGGCACTCCCTTCACAAAAGATGAATGGGCTTAATCATCTCTCTAGTTCAAGTTTTTTAAAGTGTTCTGAAATTCCTTCAGGCTTTGAAAAATCATGTTGCTGCTTGTGATTAGTTGTACTCCCCCCCCCCACCCAGCGCATGAACATGCATGCCTCTTAGCTAAAGTGTGGGCCTTGGACATGGGGAAACCCAAGTTCAAATTCCTACTTGTGTATGAAGCTTGGGGGCCAAATTAGATGTGATACTGGGACACCTATATTTGGAACACACACAGTTTCTTAAAAGCTTACCCAGTAGTACAGTAGTGGCCATGAGGACTCTTGCCCCCACTGTTGGGATTTTACTACCAAAGGAAGAAGATTTAACCTTTCAATTGTTCAGTCAGATATATCAATTGAGTTGTTTGATAGGGATGAAAAGGTGTTTCTAATTAGAGAACAGGCTTAAAACACACACATTTTTAGCAGAAGTCCTGATTAAAAACACACACCTGTAAATGGTAAACACCAACATAGGAGAAGTATTTCTCTTCTCTCTCAAGGTGGAATAAGACTCCGAAAGCGACATATATGCTTTTTTATTGAAAATTGTTTTTACTATGACCATTGTTCTGTGTAGCTCAGAATTGTCTGCACTTGCCAGCGGTGGCTCTCCAGGATTGTAGGCAGAGAAGGGTCTTTTCTGACCCTACCTGGAGATGCCAGAGATTGAACCCAGGGCCTTCTACAACCTACACAGAAAACATGCTCTGCCACTGAGCCACAGCCTTTCCCTGCATCTTGTTTCTATAAGAGTGCTAAGTTGTGTATTGGGGTGTGTATGTACATCTGCAAGCCAAGCACGCACTCTCCTTGTGTTTAGAATCTTTTAAATTGAATTTCACAGTTGAGTCTTATCACCTCATGCAATACTTTTTTCATGAAGTGGGAGCCACAGAACATTGGGTAGTGGTATGAGGGTGGCTAACAAGAGTTCAGTTGTTAGAGCATGAGACTCTTAATCTCAGGGTTGTGGGTTTGAGCCCCGCATTGGGCAAAAGATTCCTGCATTACAAGGGGTTGGATTAGATGACCCTTGTGAACCCTTCCAACTCTACAATTCTATGATTCTGCCCTAGATAATTTCTGTCAAACAGCTTCCCCTTGTACCTGTACTCCTATTCAGAATGGCCTCCATCCTCCTACACCCATCTGTTGTTCAGCCGCAAGCCTGCTTTGCAGAAGCGGGGGTATTTTTGCACTGTGATTTTTAGAGACTCGTATCTAAAAGTCACAGTGTACCGGTAGTGCTAGAAAAAAATGTTTCATTTTATTTATTTATTAGAGCATTTATAGCACGCTGATCGAGTACACCACTTAGGCAGATTACAACATATTAAATGACAATTTCCTAAGAAAAATAATGCCGTTACGAAAAAGATGGGTTAGTAGTTCTAAAAGAAAACCCTACAATGTTTGTGTGATCTTAAGAACAGCTTTTAAGAGGTGTTAGGGCTGAGTCTAACCATTGTGTGAGGTTCTACTTGCAATCGTTTTGTAGGGAAGAAAGATCTTTCTCTTGTGTGTTTACTAGTCAACAGGGCTGGGTCAAGGCATTTTGCTGCCTGAGGCAATGGACAAGGTGTCACTTCCCCATTCCATATACAGAAGCCAACTGGGCTGGCACTTGAATTAAACAGGGAGGCTATCCTTCACTGCATAAGAATGCAGGAGGCTAGTTTTGGGACGTGGTAATCCATGTGGCACACAGCTCTGTCTTCCCCACCACTTTGACCCCGTCCCCAGCTTCTGCTTCCTCAGGTGGATGACGAACTCTTGCCTAATCACAGGGCCATGGCAGTGCGCTGCTAGTGTATATAGTTGTATAACTAAGAGAACAAGAGAGAATGATTGTTTATTCCCATCCTACGAGAAACACCAAGGTAGGCAGCGAATGCTCAATCACAACCTGCTTGGCCAGAAAGCAACCCACTGAGGCATACCGGTAGATGCATTCAGCAAAACACAGGCACCTAGAATTAGAACAGGTGGCAGTGGTTGGAGTGGAGGTGCTGAATGCAACTTTCACACTGTTACAAGGCAACAGAAGCCCTTTCTAAATACTTTCTGTTGGAAATATGTTTTATCATAGCAGGATATTTTGGTGGGGTGCTACTGAGAACTCAGGACAAGGAAGATGTGGTGGCCTCAAAGTCTGGCACACCCCTTTGGCAAACAATATAATGTCAATATATTTAGCTGCTTCTAGGAGCTCATGTTCTACAGCAAAAGTCTTGGGTATTTTTTGTTTGTTTTTTGGAAGATCCAGTGATTATCCTGATGTTGCCACAAGCTAGGCTTGTCATAATTCCTCATTACTTGGGCCATAAACACACCAAGCTTCCTGCTGATTGTATTAAGCCAACGAGGCAATGTTTCTTAAGGTGCTCTGGTGAGTAGAGGAAGTGGGGTACTGCTCTTCCTGATGTGCTATGGATGAAGAGACTATTTTGGTGCCTGGGGAAAGATGCAGCTATTGGCTTTCCATATCCAATAGGGGTGGGAAATCTGGCCCTTCAAATGTTGTTGTACCACAGTTTCCCATGGTCTCTGAGCACTGGCTATGCTGGCAGGGGCTGATGGGAGTTGGGAGTTCAACAGTATCTGGAGGACCACAGGTTCCCCTCCCCTGATATACAGAGCATCACCAGCAGCTGTAAGAAAGGGATTCCTGACTTTCTTGGCACATGGGAGAAAAGTCTTAGCTGGTACAGAAACCCCAATATGTAGTATATCAGTCCTTGCTGCTACCTGGATGAAGCTGACTGCTGGAGATGTCAGCAGAAGGCTGGTTTTCAAGGTGTAGCAGCTGATCCTTGCCAAGTGTTAACCTTAGAAAGCAGTGGCGTAGCGGGTGTACATGGGAGCCCCTGGGCACTTGTGCCTGCAGTAAAGTATTTAGACCCAGCCCCTTTGTGACTGCATTTCCCTCCATCACCTGACAAGCTGCCCCTGAAACTCAAGTGACCTTCAGAAGCGCACAGCTTGTGATGTTGTTCAAGGCAAGGTTGCAGAAAAACTTTAAGATGTCCAAGGCTAAGGGGTTCCATTTTTCATCATATTCTAAACCACAGGTGTGGAAGTGCAATCTTACAGATGTTGTTGGACTCCAGCTCCCATCAGCCAGTATGGGAAATGACCAGGAATGATGAGAGTTATAGTCCCAATGACATCTGGAGGCCACAGGTTCCCTTACAGCTGCTCTTTACCCATGCATACTTGCCTGTCTTTCTGCCACCGAAGGATTTTTGGATATATATCTCCATCTAACACACACACACACACACACACACAGGAAGTTCACGTGAGTCAACAAAGCTTACTTTTGGATAGATGTGTATCCACACTTAGGTTGTACTCTAAGCTCCCAAAGAGAGCTTAGTGATTGTTCCTGCTAAATAAAGCAAAAATAGTTATTATTGAATTAATTTGTAATTTAATTATTCTGCTTTTAGCATTTTAAATTCAAAACAAATAGATGGCTGTTACATTTTAAAGCTACAAATACAAATACATCAACATGCAATACTATTGACTTTCCCCAAGTGTATTTTGTTTCAACTACACAGACCTGTGAGTCACGTAAGCTTTGCAGCACTCAGCAGCTTGGAGTGCTAAAGTGCTCCTATGTCTAGACATGCTAGCAGCATTCTCCCTGTGATTGTATTTGTGCCAGCAGTATTCTCCTTTAATGATAAAAATGATCTGGAGAACGTGCATGCCTTTTTAAGGCAGTTTCTGATTATCAGGCACCTATTACAACACAATTTGTAATCTTTTTTTTTTAAAAAAAGTTGTGTCAGCTGACCTGTCAAATTATTCCCCACCTTTTTTATTCTGTCTTGAAAGACTACAGAAAGGGCTGATTTATATTCTCTCTCTTCTCCTACCCCCACTCCTACTGTTGCAGGACCAAATAGCTCCCTCTGCTATTGGGAATGCCTTTTGCAAGTGCTGATGGGGTAAGTTTTTGTGGGGAAAAGGGGTTTGGTATCTGCCTGTATCAGGTGGTTCTGAGAGATCAGATAAAAATATATGGAAAAGCATACACAGGAAGAGAGACCTTCAACAGGAAAACTCCACTATGTGATCCCTTAGACTCTTAGAGATCTTGTATGAGGGAATTCTGGCTTGTTTAGAGAGGCAAAAAAATATACTCTGCTTGAGCACGAGTATTAGCTCATTAGCTCAGAACAGCGTGGAGTGGAGTAGAGTACCTACATTATGGACATCATTTTATTTGTGGGTTTGCTACAGAATGCAGATTCAACAAGGTGCCACGCCAGTGCCATCTCTGAGTGTGCTGGTATAATGAACAAGGGGCTAGAGCAACTAGAAAGGGTTACATGTGAGGCTTTTTAGTTTAGTATGGGGAGGGAGACATGATAGAGGTATTTGCGATTATGCATGGTGTGGAGAAAGAACCTTTTCTCTCCCTCATAAATACTAGAACCCTAGACTTTCCAGCATTCAGCTCTGTTGGATAATTCAGGTTAAACAAAAGGAGTACTGCTTTACAAAGCACATAGTTAAGCTATGGAATTCACCCCTGCAGGCTATAGTGATGACCCCCAACTTCAAAAGGAGGCTGGACAGATTCATGGAGAATAAGACTTATCAATAGCTACTAGCCAGGATGGCTATGTTCTACCTCCAGTGTCCTTGGGCCCAGCTGCCAGAATCCCCAGTTCAAGACACCTAGTGCCTTACAGGTGCTACGTAGTAGGGAAGGTAATCTTTCTCTGCTGCTGGTAACTTGCAAAAAAATTGCCCTTGTACTCTTGATAGTTGCCAGTTTCCCCACTCGTGTCTGCCAGGGATATTGACTGCTTGTTGGTGTGTGTAGTTTGCACCATTGCCACGAGGAAGTGAATGTTGGGGACCCATGAAGTGATTTCATGAAGCAGTCAAACTTCAGCATGCAGCAGTCTGAACTGGCTGCAGTAATGTTAGTGGTGACATGGAAGGAAGATGGGATGAGTTGGAACACTACATCAGCAGTTTTCTTTTGTGATTATAGGGTGGGTGGGAGGAAAGTCCACAGTCAACAAATGATTCTTGATCTATGTAAACAGGTTGCATCACAAAGATGCAGGAGCCCACGTTCAAAGTGCACACCAAAGTTCTCATCTGGTGGCATTCCTTTACAACTGAATATGCATTCCCTGGCTTCAGAGTTTGTGTGCATATTAGTTCTAATAATTCAAATACTGTATACTTCTCTTTAACGTTCCATTGCACAGGCGTAAGAATGCAATGTATCTGTAGCCATGCTCAGCATTTCCCCCCACCTCCTCCACTCCTGTAATTGTATCAAGATTCCATATTTTTAGAAGTGCAAGGTGTGCATCTCTTGTATATGTTGCTGTCCCTGACAGGATACAAAATAACCACTTAATGTTGTTACAGTACTTGTGGCTAATGGAAATATGTTCATTGAGTAAGAAGCAAGGTGAGATAATGGTTGCAGACAGCAATTTTGATTTACCCAAGGCTGTCAGGTTTAACAGAGAAAGCACATACCTTAAGATGCGCACAGTTGCTCGTTGATCAGACTGATGTACTGCAGGAGTCTGAGCATGGAGTGCACTTTTCTGTTTAGTACGTGGCAGCTGGGAGTTTCATTAATGAGAGAACTGGCACTTGCAAGACGAATATGAAAAGCTTTACTATGGTGAACCAGTTTGAGGTTTAATTTTTAAAGGGATGTTCTAGACATCAAAGGTGGAATTCTGCTAATGAGTCTTCCAACATGGTTTTACCCCCCTCACCCTCAAATTGACTTGTGGGGGAGGCTTGGAAGAACTTCCAAAACATTGCGGGGGGGGCAGGAGATGGGGGGATGTTCCATCAGCTAGTGCAACACCCAATTCCTCCCTAAGCCAGGTTTTTGTAACGGTTTAGATTTTAACTGAGAAGTGGGCTGATAGGGGTTGTTGTATGCCAACAGCTCTGTGCATATAGCACAACCACCCTGGTGTTTGCCTAATGCTAGTTGTAGCATTGTATCAGCATCGAGTTCATATCCAGGATATTGCAGTGTCACTAGCATTGAGTGGCAACTGCACAAATAATGACCCCAGTCCCCGAATGTGGGGGTGCAGTATTGTGCAATGCTGTTCAGCGAAGAAGGATAGTGGAGGTCAGGGTTTGTAGTGTGACGCCATCCTAGGGGAAAGAGCAGAGTGAAGAAAGGGGGGTGACTGACGTCAGCTGGGATCCAGATGGAGGCTGCTTTCCCTTCTTGCCTGCAGATATTAAAGCAGAGTAACTAACCCGTGGCCCAAATGTCCCCCCCCCCCACCCACCATTTTTTATGGTCCCCCAATAATTTAACCAAAGGCTCTGCATTTCCTAAGGAATCTGAGTGTAGAAAGGATGTGATTGGTATCAGCTGGAGTACTGACTGGGGCTTATGCATTATCTTAATGACTTTTCAGTCACCAGAGTCCAGCTATATCAGCATACACCTTGCAGCCTATGTCACAGTAGAATACATAATAAGGTGGTTAGGTTGATTCATGGATGATGGTTTTCTTTTTTAGTGTAGCTGCATTGTGCAACAACAGAGCATGCACGTCTCGTCAGCATTCACAAATATTTCTGCATTCAATGAATGTTGTGGATAAACTCTATAAGAATTGCAAACAGTTCCAAACACATCTTGGTGTAGCAAATTCTGTAACATAGTGCTAGACCAGGAGTAGGCAACCTAAGGCCCATGGGCTACAAGCAGCCCACAGGGGTCGTTTAACCGGCCCACGAGTCGCCCCCAAACTGAGCCGCCCACTCGGTGAGTCCCCGTGCACTGCGCTAAACCAGCATGGTGCAGGGTCTCGCTTCCACGGTGCCGGAAATCGCGCATGCGCAGACATGAGAAATTGCGTCTGTGCAGATGCTGGAAATCGTGGGCGTGGGCGCTCATGCACACGCGCAGTTCAGCCCACAGAGGGATCTCCGCTGGAGTGAACTGGCCCAGGCGACGTAAACCTTTCCAATCCCTGTGCTAGACCCTCTGTTTTGTAGCATAGTTCTTCTGCAGTCTAAACCTATTCGTACTCGCTTTGAAGTAGAACTGGGCCAAATGTTCACAAGGTCTTATTCTTATGTTGAAAGTAGTAATTTTGAGGGGACAAAAGTATTTCCTGAAAGAAGAGTGAACATTCATCAGTCCTGTTCCTTGTGTTTAATAACCTCCTGCATTCATACGCTTTTCAAAAGCATTTGTTATATCTAGCATTGCACTAGTAATTTAAACTGTGATTTAAATCCACCCTGATTCGTAGTAATTTTCCCTCTGCGTTTCTTCTTCGTCTTCTTCCTTGTTTGAATGCAGTCTTCACCCAGAGGCCACTGGGGAACCGAGCTTTGAGTTGGAGCTTTAAAAAGTTCTCCTAATCTGCAACAGTGTGTGAAAAGCAAAGAGCTTCTCGTCTTCGCATGGAGGTTGTGCATTTACAATTTCACTTGTGCCTTTCACTCCTGATTAGGCCCTGGAAGGCAACAGCCCAGTTTCCAGGCAGGTTTCTATTCCCTGGAGGCGTTTACATTGACAGATTTATTGTCCAATCCTGACTTATATACGTGGGGTTTGGCAGTTCATTTTTCTTTATATTAAACTGAATTGTTTCAGATATTCCAAATGAAGTGACATTTCATAAATGGAACTTCAGCTTAGTAATTTTTCATACGGAAGCCTTCAAAGAGCAGTGCAGTCTACCATAGCAGCTTTTAGAGTGTTTGGGGGGAACAAAGCGCTCTCTCTCTCTCTCTCTCTCTCTCTCTGTGTGTGTGTGTGTGTGTGTTGGGAGGGAGGGGGGAAGGAAGGAGCAAGAGAGAACATTGCTTTGAACAAAGTTAAGCTTGACATTTGCAAAACCTTACATGCACCCTCTCTATTAACATAGGCCTCATATATACAGTATAACCAAGGTTTTATTCCGGTAATGATATTGTATTGTTCTGTGAAGGTTGAGTGCATTGTTCTTATGGAGGCTGTCAGATGTGCATCTGGGTTGCATTATCAATGTGACTTTCTTTAGTTCTCCTTCCCAGACATAATTGGCAGCATTATGAGTGTTTCTCAGATTACTTTTTCATCTAATATCTGTCCAAAACATGGAGTGCATTGCAGAGGGCTCTTCTGAGGAATATTCTAGGCCAGGGGTTCCCAAACTCTTGTCTGTGGACCTGGTGGTCTGTGAGTTTCATTCAGGTGGTTCATGGTATGTCTCTGAAAAATGCTATTAAATGTCATACAACATCTAGCACAGCACAGTTGCTACAACAGGTAGAAAAAAGCATTAAATAGTCCAGAAAGACCCATGGAGTGTCTACCAGTCCTTGCGAGAGAATATCCATGGATGAAGTAGCAATTTAAAGGAGCTAGGTATGTGAAACCAATTTTTGAAAAACACGCTGTATCTAAAATTCTGTTGGCAATAGACCAAAACATGTTGCATAAAATAACACAAACGTAAAATTGAATGTGAATTGTACTGTAAAGGTAAAGGTACCCCTGACCGTTAGGTCCAGTCGTGGACGACTCTGGGGTTGCACACTCATCTCGCTCTATGGGCCGAGGGAGCCGGCGTTTGTCCGCAGACAGCTTCCGGGTCATGTGGCCAGCATGACTAAGCTGCTTCTGCAGAACCAGTGCAGTGCACAGAAACGCTGTTTACCTTCCCACCGGAGCGGTTCCTATTTATCTACTTGCACTTGATGTGCTTTCAAACTGCTAGGTTGGCGGGAGCAGGGACTGAGCAACGGGAACTCGCCCCGTCGCGGGGATTTGAACCGCCAACCTTCTGATTGGCAAGCCCTAGGCTCTGTGGTTTAGACCACAGCACTGTAGTTCCTCGCTATCCTGCAATCAAGTTGATTGGTGGGAAAGGAAGTAAAAAACAAACAGATAGCTCAGTCTTCAATCCAAAGTTGATTTGGCTCTCCTGAATGGTAGGGTAGTTGTAATGATTCATGGGTTGTCTGCTGGTGTATTTTTTCCTTTTCCCAGGAAAAAAAACAAGGGCAAGAATGTGTGTGTTAATGAAATGGATAATGATAAAAATGACAACAAAAAGCTTTTCTAAAAAGATGTTATACCAAGGCAAGACCTGTTCTTTTGTAATGGCAGTGGAGGCAGGTATTGCAAGGAAGTGGCTTTACACCACCAGTCTCCTTGCATCTGACAAGATAATTGCCTTCCTTAATCAGTTCATTACCTCAAGGCTTGTGCTACATTTGCAAGGGAAGCTGAAAAAAATAAAGCTACAAAATGGAACAGCAGCCGGGAAATGCAGGAATGCAGTGGTTTTGGGAGGAACAGGATTTGAATTATTGAGTGAAGAGTGCTCATACAGGATAAAAAGGCTGGTGTGGCATGGTATTGGGGAAAATTAGGCCAAAATAACAACCATGATGCAAATTTGTGGGATGCTGTTCTCCTATGTACTATCTACTTATTTTTTACTTGTTTCCATCTAGGCAAACAGTCCCTAGAAAAAACTGTAGTGGTGTCCAGGAAGTTCCTCTTTCATTGCTAAGAGAGATCACTTTAGAGAAGTTCTAAGGTGAATGAACTAGGAAGCCAGAGAAACCAGTTCAACCATCTCAGTTGAGAAAAACTTGAAAAAGCAGCTGAGAGGGCCAGATGTCACACAGCTTCCATGTGAATTGTTTCCTGACACATGCCAGTCTCTTCAATAGCAGAGAAAATCTGCAAGAGGGTAGCTGTTTTAGTTCGTTTGACTCAAAAACAATCTATATATATATAAATGTAGAGGGTGCATGTTTGTTCCAATGAACCTTTCTCCACAACCGCTTACCCGATCATCCTCAAATTTGCCCACAACATCAGGAGCGCATGTGAGAGTGTCTCTATCCACTTACATTGTCCATACACACACATAGGACAGGTAGAAACCTGGATTTGTATACAAAAAAATTGCCCCCTCCAGTGGACATCCAACAAACAACATCCAACATACTGCCAAAATCCCGCCCACTCCCTATCCACCCCACCAAACAAAATCCAACATACACCCTAAATCCTGCCCACTCCCCATCCACCCCACCAAACAAAATCCAACACACACCCTAAATCCCGCCCACTCCCCATCCACCCCACCAAACAAATTCAAACATACACCCAAAATCCCGCCCACGGGCAAAATAACAGCCACTCTCCTTCCACCCCACCACCCCGGGACACAGCCCACCCCGGAGAACAGACCTTTGCCAGGGACCAGGCCACCCCAACAGTAGCCTGCTCCCCAAGGACCCCCAAGGATCTTGTCCCATAAACCTTTCTTAGTTTGCCACCTCCTGGGAAGCAGGACATCACGTTAGCTGGCAATGGCTTATAACCTGAGTGGGAAGTGGCCAGAAGACCGTCTAGCTAAATTCTTGTGCTCCAAACCCAAGGCAGATCAGCCTACACACTCCAGACCATTGTGCACTAAAGTAAGGGCTTGGTGCTAACAGAGTACATGGTTTCCTGTGCCTTGGTCAACAAAGCCAGCAAGCGTTTCATAGGAAAAGATGTGCAGAAAACCTGAGGCACCAGTTTGCTGCTCCATGATGTAGTGATGGCTACTGACTCGTAGAGCTTTGTAAGAGGATTAGACAAAGTCATGGAGGGGACGGCCATTGATGGTTACTAATCATGGCAGCTGTGTACTACCTCCAATGTTGTGAATCAGTCTGCCTCTGAATACACATTGATGGGGGTCACAAATGGGAAGAGTGCTGTTGTGCTCATGTCTTGCTTGTGAGCTTCCCAAGGGCATCTGGTTGGCCAGTATGAGATTGGGGTGCTGGGCTCAATGGGCCTTTGGCCTGAATCAGCAGGGCTCACCTTATGCTGTGCATAGGATGCCAAAGAAGGCTTCCCTCCTAATGCAAATAGCAGCTGGAGGAGCAATTTTTGTCAGGGCCATGGCAGGGGCAGGATAAAACCACTTCCCCCTGCTATTACTTAGATAACAACAACGTGCAGGTTAGTTGCGTTCACTATCCTCTCTGTCCTATAGCATTTCCTTATAGATTTTGTTATTGAACATTATGTAAGCACCAGCCAAGCCCTTCCACAGTACATGCACAGTTTGAGCCAAAAAGGCAGATGATGCATTTTTGGAAATAATCCACCGGCAGCAAGGGCAGATGTTCTGTAGTATTGTTGGGCCTGAGTTATATGACCGAAAGATTACTGCTTAGTTAAAGGCATGCTGTAAAGCTGTTCAGGGCTATTTATGGTGTGCAAGAATTAGATCTTTCGAAATGCTCTCCCACATCCAGTATAACTTTGGCTATGAACATGTAAATACACTGCACTCCACACAGACGTTTGAAATGTTTTGTGTCGCTAATAGATTCTGCAGTGTTGAGCCAAATTCCTATGCACTCCTCTGATTTTTCTTTCAGCGCTGCTTGACATCCCATCTCCCAATGCAAATATTGATTCTGCTTGTTGCTCAATGTGAAGTCCTGATTGTTTTTGCACATCCTGTAGGAGTAGATCATTTCTGTATTTGAAAATGGATCATGGGTGCCTTACCTTTATAGAAGCTACTCACTGAACCAGCGGAATGTTGATGACACAATTATAGGAGTAGGTCGGTTAGGCATGTGAAAATGCATCATTAGTTTCTATAGTGGGTGCTTGTTAAGCTGCTCAGCTGAGCCACGGAAGGCTCCCTTCCCCTCTTTGGGTTCTAGGGTGGGTCTTCCGAGGGAGGTACAGTATATTCCTGCGTATAAGACTACTTTTTAACCCAGGGAAATCTTCTCAAAAGTCAGGGGTCGTCTTATACGCTGGGTCGTATTTCTTATACAGTGAGTATATCCCAAACTCTATATTTTAACTGGAAAAGTTGGGGGTCGTTTTATACGCCAGAATATACGGTATATTCTGGCACCTTTTTCTCTAGGGGGTGGGAAAGCACTGATTGTGAGTTCTACTTAATATCACAGCTCTGGATTTCACTCACTTTGGTGATTTTTATTTTAGAAATGTTGACCTACTTAAACATTCAGAAAAAGAACAAGAACAAAGGTTGTCAACTCTATAAATACCTTGAAAAGGGAGCATAAAATTAATGACATAATGGAGCACAAAATTTAATACAGCCTTCTAAAAGCTATGTTTTGTTCCCGAACATATTAGTGCACATTAACTTTATCGTGCAACCATAAATGGAAATGTTGTCAAATTGCAAGATGGAATTTTCTTGGCCCTAAGGGGGAAGGGAAGTGCAGCCCAGTGGAAGATCACATGCTGCTTTTAAAAATAATAATAATTTGTTTTGGGGTTTTAGGAATAAGGATCATAGGATTGCTTGCTAGTTTTTATATCGCTGCCTCCGCAAGAGAGGCAGTAATGGCAAAGTTCTACTGTCATTAAGTCTGCAAATACTTGTTCGATTACTCTTTAAGGCGGAAACATTTTGTAGATTGATATGCAAGCCTAAACACTGTGCTTCTGTTCAGAAACATAATTTTCCCACCACCCTTTCTACATACACACACACACACACACACACACACACACACACAGTATCGTGGACTAACTTCTGCCATACAAATTTGTTAGACTTTAAGGAGCTACAGGACTCTTTGTTTTTGCTGCAACAGGCCAATATAGCTACCCCAAGGCCCATGGAAGTTGAATTCAGGACTTGTCTCATGCAGTGATTTAGTCTCTGCTGTTTAAGACACTGGAGGTACTTCAACGCAAGAAGGCCAGATGTCTTTTTCAAAGTCTCGATGCAGCCACAGAGCAAGTAGGCCCTTCTTGCATCGTAAAAGTTAGTATATCTTAGTGTTTCCCCTGTAAAGAAAGAATAAAAAAGTTCCTAAAACCATGGCAGGGTGGCAAGCCTATCCTATGTTGTTATTGTTTCATTAAACTTGCATCCCGCCCTTTCTTCCAAAGAAGTCCAGGACAGCAATCACAAAAGTGATAATTAAAAATAAAATAACTACATAAAACAATTTAAAACATCCAAAGAAATTTAAAATGGTCATAACCATCTAAAAGCACGTAAAACAATCACATATATAGAGGAGACTTCAGAAGTCAAACCTACAGTGAGTGGGCTACCTGTCTCACACATGGGAACAAAATACAATCCTGCCTCTGTCTTGTGATGAGGTTGATGGAAGGTATGATATGAATACAGCTTCCAAGTGGATTATATCACTTATGCAGAATATTTTAATCCTTCATTATATGATTGACATCTTTCTGGGCATCTGCATTTGAAATGCTTTTTAAGGTTTTAGGTATTAACATCCCAAATCTGCCTTAAAAAAAACAACTTAAAACTTTATGGAAGCAGTGTGAACAACCCCAAAGAGAGATATAAACTATCAGAATTATGGGAAATGGAATGAAAAAATGCTTTCTGATAATAACGTATTTAATACGGTGCATGTTTCCCAGGTGTTAAGGTGACCATAAAGCTACCTTTCACGTGGTGCCATGCTGCTCCCTGACCAGCAGCAAAATTCATTCTGAAGTGTTTTAGCCAAGGAAGCAAAACATCTCGTAGGCCTTATTTATGTTGAAGTGTAGATTTCCAGATGAGCATAATGAAAATACTTTCAATGGGGTGCTCAGGCAGCTTTTTCTTTTGTGGGGACACTTGGCCTTCCATGAGGTAGAGAGGTAGCAGTAGATTGCATTACGTGGTGGTTATGTTAATAATACTGCTTGTAGTTGTTAATATTTCTAAAAAAAATTCTTTAGGGGTCAATCTAATCTTAAGTAGTTATTCATTGGTCCCACAACTGTGAACTTCAATGGTTCATTAATAAATTTAATCCAGGCACTGCTTTGGCCTGGATACCCTTGGTCTCAATAGCTGACTCCTGACACATGTTTGCGGACCATTCCGTCGCTCTGTCTTTGCCAACCTGGTGCCCTCCAGATGTTTTGAATGACTGCTCCCATCAGCCCAAGTCATATGCCATTCTGTTAAGTGTGCTAGGAAAGTAAAGAGGAGTGTTCCAAACTCGAGAAAGCTAGCATTGTTGAAGCCACTTGTGGCCTTCTGTCTTCTCAATTTGTATAGCACACCAATGTGTGGTAGCTGGACCCATAGAACGAGAGGGCTTTTGCAGGCAGCTGGGTGAAGGCCTGGAAATGTTTTGAAAATGACTGGAAAGTGTAAGTTTGTGGTGTTTCTTTCTTTTCTTTTGCAGATGTGCTACTTAAGACCTGACAGCAGCTTTTAAATCTGGAGGTACTTTCCAGAGAAGTTTTGTTTCCCTTCCAAGGCAGGCCTTCAAGATGTGGACAGCTGTTGGGTCTTTTCTGTTGATCTCCTTATGTGTGTCTGAAAACGGCAGCTCCATCTTAAAGAAGACGGGGGTCCAGGTAACACATGTACATCTGCTCAGCAGTGAAAAGCATTGCAAGCAAGCTTGTAAAGGCCCAACAGCATCAGGTAAGATTACCTCACCTGACCATAAATCTTTTCCTTTGGGGCAGTAGGAGTCTGCTTAGGTCTTTCACAGCATTTGTAATTATGGCTGCTACATATGCAGTAGCTAAATGACTTCACAACCTAAGTCAAATTGAAAACGGCATTAGTTTTCCAGGGACTGCTTTTTCTCTATTATTATTTTTTTACAATTTTACAATGCAGCAAGCATAGAAGAGCCTTTGTGTGTAATGCTAGCAAGGAAATTGTGTTAGATTACTTAACTTATCCTTCAGCCAGATGTCTCTGTATTTGATGAAGTTCCACATTCTTCTGTGTCCTTGTTGCCCTGTTACCTGAATGCCCCAGAGATTCTTGGAATGGATTTGCAATCCAGTTTGACACGAGCTTCATAGGTCACTTAATCAAACCCCTTGGAGCTTCTAGACTCGGGGTGACTAAATTATTCTCCCCAGATGTTGCTGGACTACACCCCTCACAATTGTCCAAGCTGTCTGGGGCTGTGGTGAGTTGGAGCCTGACAACATCTGGAGGGTCACAGCTTTGCCCACCTCATTCTAGGCTTAAATCATCCCTGACAGATCCTCATCAGTTTCCCTATTTAAAAGCCTTAAGGGAAGAGGACTTCTGTTTTCCAAAGCAACTTTTCACATTACCTAGCTTTTATGGATGCTGCTATAAGTTAGGAAGTGGTTGGGTTTGCTCTCAGCTGGCTTTCCCCCCCCCCCTTGATCATGCGCCCACAGCACCAATCATCTCTTAAGTCAAATCTTGTCATCATAAGACACAAGTTCCAGTCCAGCATTGTCTACTTCATCTGGCAGGGAGGTTCTCCCACATCCTCAAATGTGGGTCTTTTTCTAGACTTTTTGCTGGAGGTTTTCTTAACTGACAGTTCAAAGATCGGCCCCAACAACATTCTGCATTCAAAGCATGTGCCCTGTGGCTGAGCTTGGTCCCCTCCCTCATGGCTGAAATGCAAGTCTTCGTAGCTGCCTTCTCCTTGTATCTTGCTTCTACTTTTTATCTGAAGGGACTTGCCTTGAGCTTGTAAGCCCAGGGGTCAGCAATTTTTTTTTCCAGCAGGGGGCCGGTCCACTGTCCCTCAGACCATGTGGTGGGCTGGACTATTTTTTTTTTTGGGGGGGGGAATGAACGAATTTCTATGCCCCACAAATAACCCAGAGATGCATTTTAAATAAAAGCACATATTCTACTCATGTGAAAACACCAGGCAGGCACCACAAATAACCCAGAGGTGCATTTTAAATAAAAGGACATAAATGTAAAAACACCAGGCAGGCACCACAAATAACCCAGAGGTGCATTTTAAATAAAAGGACATAAATGTAAAAACACACTGATTCCCCGACTGTCCGCAGGCCGGATTGAGAAGGCGATTGGGCAGCATCCGGCCCCCGGACCTTAGTTTGCCCACCCATGTTGTAAGCTTTCTGTCCCACTAACACTGTTTACAGCAAAACTCTTATTGTCACTGGACCCCTTTGAATCCTCACTTGTTACTTGCCCACTAGCTCTTTTCTGTGACATTATTGCCATTGTTTACTCATTTTTTCAGTGAAGCAATATAATTTTGTTGACAAATTGTTGCAGTCTAATATTCGTGCTGTTCATTTTCACAAAGCCAGATGTTTAGAGCTTTGTAGGAGTTTTAATTTGTTTCAGTCTATTTTATTGCAGTTTTAATTCTCTGTCTGTTTTAAATCACAGTTGTAAAATTTTGGTAATGATTTTATCGTTTTGTCCTTTTTTATGAACTGCTTTGAGGTTTTGTTCTTCAGTCAAGCGGTATGTACATTTTATGAAATAAAATAAGTAAAAATGTTACTATACTAAAACTCTGCTAATAGGATAAAATGTGATTCATTTTATACCAGTGAGAGTGATGATCTTCCTTTCCTGTGTGATATTCTAGGTAATCTCTACTGCTGGTCAGTGCTGTATCAGAGCCGCTGTGTCCTCTTGCGCTGTCCTCAGCTGAGTGCATGTCAGAACGCCAGCACACAGGATGTTAAAGAACTAATGGGAGGTAATTTGGATTCAATGGGACAGTTCGTGGTTTAAAAACCTGCTGCTGCAGCAGCTATTGCTATTACTAAAGGGTTGATTCACAAGCCAACATTCTCTTACCTCACCATCCAAATGTTTACAGTGTTTAAAAGGGGCTCTATCAGATTTCCACAAGTTTCATTTGAGAGGTAAAGATTCTATAGGATGTGATTATAGGCTATTTTGCGAGATTGATTATTTATATTAAATATATATATCCCACCTTTCTAGGCAGAATATTCAAGGTGTCTTAAGATAAAGCAGTATAATATAACAATATAAAGTATAATTTAAAAAAAAAACTGGCAACAATTAAAAACTGCAGAATCAGCACACAAAAAAGCCAAGCAGAGAATTACGGTAACTAGGGGGGGGGACCCTTCCAAAAGAATAGAGTTTTCAGCATAACAGTGGGCAATGAAGAAAATACTCTGAGAGGGAAGTATTCCATAATCTGGATTCTAATATAGAAAAGGCTCCCCCCCCCCATCCCAGTCCCTAGGAATTGAACTTCTGTCAGAGCAGGAACAACAAGGAGGATATTGGAAGCTGAGTGAAGTTCTTGATCAAGCTTGTGTGAGAGCGATGACTCCTGAGTTACCTCAGTTCCAAACCATTCAGGGTTTTGAAACCTAATGGCTGTAGGTTTAATTGAGTTACTAAACTCCCAATCAGTGTTTGGAGGACTGGACTTGCAGAGAGGAATATACCTCTCTTAAAGAAACAATGGGTGGAATTCAATGCCGTGCTCTTTCAGTCTTCCCATCTGTGGAAGCATTTCGGTCTGCCAGGTGTAATGATTTCTCCCTCTCCTCCACCTGCACATTGTTTTTCTTTTGGGGGGGGGGAGTCTCCCAATCCAATTTCAGTGTGCAGAGGAGAGGGGAGAGGTCCTTGTTCAGGACTTCCACGGGCAGGGCTGGTTGGGTGAATCCCTTCCAGGGTCTAACCAACTTATGAATCCTAGAGAAAGTTAGCTCAGTTAACTATGAATCTGATTATTTCCTGGGGAGTGACAGAGGGCGGGATCATGACATCATGGTCTGCACCAGCAAAGGCCTGTGGGTGTCTGAAGGGTCCACCTACCTTCTGATGCTTGGGAGGCCAGCAGGAATTGAGGATCATGAAGCAATCCTCCTGTGAGAGGGGAGGGAAGTGGGGGCTGGCACTGTCAGTACTTTGTCCAAGGTCCCTCCAGAACCCTGTCCGACAATCATGCCTGATACAAGGCTCAGAAATGAAATGGTGTGGTTTTGAAACAACTTGATTTAGATTGTCCCCCTTTTAAAAGTGCCTCTACCATTACTTTTCTGGGTGCTCTTTCTGTTTATTCTTGCACCCTTGTTTCCCTGAGGAAAGTAGGTAATATTGGCATTCGTTTCCTGTTGGTTTTCAAGCCAGAAACTGGAGGCTCTGTGTGTAATTGGAGTGGTTTTAGCATCCGTAGCTAACACTGGATTTTGCAGCAGAGTAGTCTTCTGCTCTAATTGCAAGTGACACGATAACAAAACGAAGCATGTTAGGAACTGGGGAATCAGTCTTGTAAAGGGTGTGAGAAAGTTCTGCTGTGCATGCGTTTTTGAAAGGACAGCTTTTCATGCTTGTTTCTGGCCTTTAAATACTTCTCAGGAACTTAGCTGCCATGTTAAGTTGAACACGTTCTTGCAGCCAAGAGCGAATAGTTGTGACAAGAAATACATTTCTTTATTTTCTTTCTGATATTTAGCTGAGTTTGAATTTTGATCCAGAAAGGACTTCTAATATGTGTTTTGTGCTTGAGTGACAGAAGGATAAACAACTGGTGCCCCAGGAGCTCAATCACTCCCTTGGAGACATTCAGCTGTACATCTCTGCCAACTTTCTCTTGTGGCACAGGCTAAGGCTGCGTGATTTCTAAAAAGTCTTCTTCCCTTGTGTGAAAGACAGGGCTCTCGTTTTTTTTTAATATATGTACATCTTGTGTGCCTCAGCTACTCCCTTAAGCAGACATGAGGTGTATCAGGTGGATCTCCAACAAAGTCTTTGTTACTGTTCCCTCTGAATAGGAGGGGGTTAAAGATCCCTTGGCTTGTATGGGAGTCAGTCAGTGGAACCACTCCTTCAGCCTTTGCTCAGTCTTTGCAATATGGTGGCTGCTTTAAAAATGTTTTCTTAATCATATGGGGATGGAGAATGGTTATATTGGAGTATAAGCAGCATATATATAAAGCTAACTGGTGGTAATGAAGTTATGCTGCTGAAGATGTTCGCTTCTGTCATAACTAGTCAAAAGATCTATGCAACCAATTATTTAAAGCAATATCTGCTCTCTTACTGCAAGTTGTATTTGGGGTGCGTATTATATGTGTCAATCTATGGAATTCTATACAGTAGATGGAAATCAAAGATGTATTACAGCTGGTAGATTCTATAGCTCTCATTCACTGTAAATGGAGGTGGCACCACAAAAGTACAACTCCTGGGACTCTTTTATCGACTGCCATTTGATCTACTGCCATTTGATCCTCAGCCCAATCCTGATTGTGTCTCTGGTCTTTTGTTTTGTTTTGTTTTTGGCCAGAATTTGTGATCCGTAAAAGGAGAGATCATGAAGGAGCCCTTCAAACAAACAACACAGGAAAGTCTGCTGAAGAGCAGGAGCTGCTGAATAAAACAACACATGTTGAGACAGAAACACAAGTGCCTCTTTTGCCACCAGCTATAGAGAGGAAGGTAGCAGAAGGTACTGCAGTCAGCACGACTACCACTGCCGCTTCCGCGATCGCTGCCATCTCCCAAGGTAGAACAATAGCCATAACCACAGCTAGTAACAACATAACCACAACTCATGGTAACACAACTCTTGGCATCCCAAATGTGACTTCTGTTTCCAGCACTCCCCCTCAGAAACCATTGTTGCCTCCCACACCTTCCCATTTAAATGAAAGTGCTATTACTGTTAACAGTACATCAAGTTCAAAAGGGACGCAGACCAGTAAGTTAACTTTGGGAGCTGCTAAAACAACAGAAACTCCTCTCAGGAATATTCCTGCTTCTTTTGCCACAGCGACAAACAATACAGTGCTTCCCACAACCCCCCAAACAGGTATGGCAACTGGTACTCTTGTACCAGTGAGCTCTAGCAGTGTTGGAAGCAGCTCAAGAAGCCCAGTAAGCTCATCTTCAGAAGCAGCCACGCCAAATCCACCATCTTCAACAGCCACTGACATCTCTCAAACAACCAAGAGACCAACCACAGTAGCAACAAAGCCAGCTGAACTCACAACAATGGTAAAGAACAAAGCAAAGACAACTCCAGATAGGGTAATGCCTTCTGTGACTGCAAAGGGCGCTGAAACCACCACCGCTGCAGATCAACCTGCAAGTGCTACGAGTCAACCAGTGCTTGTCACAACTTATACAAATCCCTTGTCAGTGTCTGCAACGAAAAGTTCAGTGGCACCGCCCAAATCAATAACCATAAAACAAGGCCAAGATCAGCAGGACACAGGTAGTGAGGCTAGCTATCGTCCAGTAGATGTCAGTTTGCTCTTAGCAGTGCTTCTGTTTGGAGTCCTGTTTTTTGTAACAATCGTAGTATTGTTTGTGATACAGGCCTATGAGAGCTACAGGAAGAAAGACTACACCCAAGTGGATTACCTAATCAATGGGATGTATGCAGACTCAGAGATGTGAAAGCAATAGCAATCCAAAGCGAGGCATTCAGTATATACATCTACTTGTTGTGAGAGGTCGAAAGCCATGGGTGGCTTGTCTTTCAGTTCTCTGTTCTGCCTATAAGACCAACTGAAAGTGCTTCCAAATAACCTTTGGTGCAATGTAGGAGAAATGCCATGTATTCTACTTCTAAAAGTATTTTTTTTTTAACCATCAGGTTGCCATTGACATATTATTTCTCAGTTTTTGCTTCTGTTGTGCCAGTTTTGTTTTGCCATTGCAAAGAGGCGCTAATGCTGCAGGCAGCCCTCCTCTGAGGACTGTGGTGCTTCCTAGGCTTCTGTTCCTCAGGTTCTGTTAATACCCTGCATAACAAAAGGCGAAAAGGGGCTGTTTCTGCCTGCAAGGCACTGTGTTGACTGCTGCCAGTCCAGATGGATTACAGAGGACTGGCAGCATTGGTGCAGGTGGCAGAACCCTAAAGAGTGACAGATGCAAACCCCCACCACCACCTCTTTGGCCTAGGTCAGGCATCCCCAAACTGCGGCCCTCCAGATGTTTTGGCCTACAACTCCCATGATCCCTAGCTAACAGGACCAGTGGTCAGGGATGATGGGGATTGTAGTCCAAAACATCTGGAGGGCCGAAGTTTGGGGGTGCCTGGCCTAGGTGGTGACCCCTTCCATACGGTACGTTTCCTTTTTTCTGCTTCCAGTTACAGCACTGAATCAGCTGCGGGAGAAGCTGCTGGCTGAGATGCAACCCTAGGAGCGATGCTTGTTGGCAGGTTATGAGTCCTGAAGTGTCTGGACGGAAAGCTCTTTAGAACTGCGAGGCATTCCTAATGCTCCCTGTCAGGGGCAATGTTGGCAGAACAGACATTTGGTTTCAGTGAGCTCCCTGCTTGTTTAAAATGTGTGTACTAAGCCATGTTCATGCTGTGCTGTTTCCTAATCGTGACTGTTCTTTGCTGAGGTGCTTCTGCATCTTTATATGATTTTATTTTTGTACCCACTCAATAAATGAGGCCCAGGAGGGCATGTAAAGGTTTGCTTACTGTGTCCCCCCCCTTCTGCCACTCCCCATTCCTCATATAAGGCTTTCTGATAACCTGAATGTGCAAGCAAACCGAGTAAACTTCATTTCTAAGACCCAGTCATTCCTGTTGCCTAGATCAAGACATGCATACACTTTCTTCTCAGCTGCGTGATTCCCCACCCTGCCTCATTCCCTGTGTATCTCAGTCTTGTGAACTGTTCCCAGTGCATTTAGGGCACAGGCCAGGTATATAAGCAGTCTTTGATTTCAGGGCTGCTGAGCCTTCATGGCTCCCAATCTGAATCATGACTCCCAGTGATGAATGCAAAAGGTTCCAGTTTTGTGAATGGTTTAAGGCAGGCACCCCCAAACTTCGGCCCTCCAGATGTTTTGGACTACAATTCCCATCTTCCCCAACCACTGGACCTGTTAGCTAGAGATCGTGGGAGTTGTAGGCCAAAACATCTGGAGGGCCGCAGTTTGGGGATGCCTGGTTTAAGGCTGCTTCAGACCAGCATGCATCATGCAAAAGTCATGGGGAAAATGCTTAATGGAAGCAACCTTTAGCTACAGCCTTGGGAGTGAATTTAACAAGAAGTCCAAGCCCCCTCACACTGTGTTAAATAAAGGTCTAATTGAGCATTCAGAGTTTGGGGTCTGGTATTCTTGGGTCTGGGGTGAAAAGGCAGTAGTTCAGCTAGTAAAGCAATTTACCTGAAAGACTTTACATTGTGCCCATTTAACAGAGAGCCCCACAATTGCATAAGGAAACTCCCATTTTCATAGAACAGGCTGGATTATCTACCAACCTTGATTTCTTTTGGATGAGGTTGACTGCTGCTTGGGCAGAATAGGAAGTCCCCCTGAGATCTTTGCCCTGGCAGTACCCTACCGATGGTCCTCTCTCATATTTGACTATTTAGATCAGTGTTTCTCAACCAGTGTGCCTCCAGATGTTTTGGGACTACAACTCCCATCATTCCTGACCACTGGTCTTGCTAGCTAGGGATGATGGGAGTTTTAGTCCCAAAACATCTGGAGGCACACTGGTTGAGAAACACTGATTTAGATTACCCCCCCCCCCAATCTTTTACAAGTGTGTTTATATTTTAATAATGCCTTCACTATACACTTGCTTCTTCCAGCAGCTCTTCAACATGTAACTTGTTGGTTCAAACAAATGTTTTATAAATGGCAAGGCTATGGCTTAGTGGTAGATCATCTGCTTTTTGCATGTAGAAGGTTCCAGGCTCAAACCCTGGCATTTCCAGGTAGGGCTGGGAATGTCCCCGAAACCATGGAGAACTGCTGCCAGCCAGTGTTGGCAACACTGAATTAGATGGAGCCAGTGGTGTGACTTGTTGTAAGACAGCATCCTATGAGATCATCTATGAATATGACAGAATTTGCAGTGTGTGTGTGGGGAGTTTTGATATCTCTGGCTAAGGAAGAATCAAATGAATATAGCCGATTACAAAAGGCTAGCCAAATTCTGTAACTGGCAAGTTAGTTTAATGAAGTGAGCAGAAGGGGGGGGGCTTCTTAGAAGATTTGGAATGAAAGAGACTGAATGAGCTATCCTCACCATTCCTAATTTGCTTAAATTATATTTTCTCATATAAGTTTTCTGAAATTGTTCCATATTAGTGGCAGTATGTAGACCCAAAAGTTATACGGTATGAGCTTGTTAAAGGTTAACCATAAAGAAAGAACCTGTAACTTAGGCCCCCATCTGTGCTGTACCTTTAAAGCTGTGTCAAACCACTTTGGTAGTTAAGGGTGCCGAGAGTTGTTAGGAGACCTCTGTTCTCATTGCAATGCTACAACTCCTAGAGTTGTTAACGATTGGTCATTCTTCTCAGAGTGCTCTGGGGTCTCCTAACAACACAAAGCACTCTTAACTACAATTCCCAGGATTCTTTGAGGGAAGCCATGGCTGTTTAAAATGGTATGATACGGCTTTATATATGTGTATTATTGATGGAGCCTTGCTCTTACTTCTAGACTGAAGTAAGGGGATCCTAATGGAATACACATTCTGAATTCCTCTGCAAGGCAGAATGTGGGGACCAAGTGAGAACAAAACCACTTCACATTTCCTTTCTCAAAGTAGAGCCACTACAGTCAAGCTAACTGCCATTCCTCCTGTATTTGTATTGTATTGTATTCTTGTGGGGAAGGGAGCTGTTTTGTTCATTTTTAATTATTGCAATTCCCAGTGATTTCTCATGTTAATTTGTATTTTTAGTTGTATAGACAGGGGTAAGCCAATAGGGTGCACTGCTGTGCTGCTCATGAAACATGGATTCCCTTGCCTAACAGATTCTTGAAAGCAGGAGATGCCTCCAGAACTTGAGCTTCCTGCATTCCTTGTCTGCTGTTTCTCTTTATTTTCTTGGCCGAGGACTCTTTGTGTGTGTTTGTAACTATAACTCTAATTATGACTGCATTTGAATGTGAGACGTTCCACTATTGCATTGAAATGACCCAACATCCTGCTGACCTCAATTAAAAATAAATGAAACTATTTAGTTAGGAATGTACAGATTTTTAAAATATATATATAAAAAGCAAAACATTTGTGTACATACGGTCGTTCGTTCAGTGTCTAATGCACTAGGTCTTTCATGCTGGGTAGTCAGCAAGTAAGATAAATAAGGAATCAGTATGCCTAAAGCCTCCAGGCTGCTGGATTTATCAATTTTCCCAAGCCCTCCAGCAACATATTATGTCAGCATTTTTTAACACTGTCAGTGTGATTGACATTTGGCATCCAAGTGCAAGATGACGGGTCTTTGCCCCTAGGAGCTTACAATCTAAAATCTAATGCAGGAGATATAACACAGGAAGGGAAAGGAGTTGAGGCGGCGAGTACACAAGGAAAGAGAATGCAGTTCTTTCATTTCCATATGCCTTTTATTTTTTATAGGCCACCCAACAGCAAAATGTTTTCCAGGTGGCATAAAACATAAACATTGGCAGGCAGTTTTACTGTAGTCTAAAACTCAGGGGCCAAAACCTAAGAGAGTGAAAACTTAATCCAGCCCTATTAAGTGCCTAGTGCTAAAAAGATGGCAACATGGGCATCAGGCAAGCCTCTCTAGGGAGGACATTTCATAACAGAGGAAACTTCCTTTTTGAGTTGAACCTTCAGTATAGGCCTTTAAATGAACTCTACGCTATGATCAGTTGTACTCCCTGCAGGTCTTCCCTTGTTTATACTCTAGCCATTGCCTTAAGCTTTCTAATATTTCAGAACTCCAGGCCAAGCTCTAGTAATGAACAGCATCTTTGAGCCCTATGCCAGTCACCTGGGATATTTCCCCATTCTAGGGATCAGTCAGAGTTTTGACAGGATATCTAAAAATGCCAAACTGGAAAATCTTCAAGGGCCATGAGCACTCTATAGCAGGCATCCCCAAACTGCGGCCCTCCAGATGTTTTAGCCTACAACTCCCATTATCCCTAGCAAACAGGACCAGTGGTCAGGGATGATGGGAATTATAGTCCAAAACATCTGGAGGGCCGAAGTTTGGGGGTACCTGCTCTATAGGATAGGAATCTATCAGCCTCTGTGCCCATCCCGACTGGTCTAATTCTTGAGAGGTCAGATGTCCCTGAAAGTCTAGATAGAACCAGGTAGCAATCTGCCTAGGTCAAAGGAATAATAATGATTCTGCCACCCACCTATCACTATTGTCCTATCCAGCATAGAACACTAAGTCGAGTTTATAACTTGCCAAATGTGCAGGGCCATATGTAACTTGGGAGAGACCAATGTTATCATGGAAGCCTATGGCCTGACAAGGGAGTCTAAGCTGTTGTAGCCCTATGCATCCCTCAGGTGTGCTGGAGGACGTTGTCCATTGCCTGTGTTGAAGTAAGATTCAACTACCAGTCTAGACAACTGCAAATGGAATCAGGGTGGGTGTCTTTTGCCTTAGGTAGCAAAATAACATGGGCCAGCCCTGAGATCAGGTTGGGGTTTGTAGTTTTTATTTTATTGGGGAAGGGCCATAGTTCAGTGGAAGAGCATCTGCATGCATACAGAAAGTCCCCAAGTCCAGTCCCTGGTATGTCCAAGTAGGGCTGAGAGAGAATCCTGCCTGAAACTCTGGAGAGTCACTGTCCGTCAGTGTAGACAATACTGAGCAATATGGACCAGTGTTCTGACTCGGTGTAAGACAGCTTTCTGTATTCCTATTCAAGGCTTTTCTTACATCGTTTCTCCCCACCCCCACCCCATAATTCAAATTATGAGGGGTTGACATGATGAAAGAGCACAGCAACTTCAACTTGCCCCCCCACACACACCTGGCGCTATCCTGCTGCTGTCCAAAGCAGCCAGCAGGAGGTTAACAGCCACCTGCTTCATCCAAGCCTGGCTGGCAGTTCCCACTTACTAGCCCAACACTTTAAGGCTCAATGGAGTATTGGTACAGCCAGTAGGAAACCCTTGGGTGAGAGAAGCCCCTCCACTGATTCATCCTGCCCTTCTGCGTGTGTGAGACAATACCTTTCATGGCTAATGGCTTTGAAATCCAGCCATGAAACTACCAGAAGCGAGCAATAAGCGAGAGACCTGGATGTAAAATTTCATTCCCTACTCGAGATTCACTTTCAAACGTGTTTCTCTGACAGAGATGTGCTTACCAAAATAGCTCGTAAAAGTTAGGACCCAATTATAGCCATCCATTAGTGATGAATAACAACTTAATTGCAAAGGACAGTAATTAGTCTGTCTGTGCAGCTCAGTGTGCTTATTAATTTCAGAGAAACGATGACCACCAAGATTAGTGGGGGAAGCTGTTTGAGAATCAAATTGCGGTAGAACAGGCCTAGTCACATGCAGGATCTTCTGCTCAGTTAAGGGCTTTTCTACAACTGGATTTTTACTGTGGGTCAGTTTGGAGGGGGATGCATGTGGATCAGGGAGGAAAGGAGGGGGACACCTGATCTAGCCAGACAGGACAACTGAATCAACCCTGGCCATCAATGGGATGAGAGATGTCACAACCAGATCACCCTCAAATGCCTGTGGGTCAGTTGCCTTGACTAAGCTGACCTGCAATACAGAAAATACCTGGGAGGTGGTGGGCATATAAAACTGTGTTTGCTGTGGTCATGATGTGCTACTTAAAAGAGAGGGATACGGTTCTAGGAAAATTTAGCAAGGTCTGCATCAAAATGTGTAGAAATGGACATCGGTCCATTGCTGTTCCCACCTGTCAGCCTGTGCCCCATCCCATTTTATCTGCTGCCACCATCCATTTTGCTTGATGCTATTGAACAATCAAGTACCAGGCAAGAAGTGTTGGTTTGCCCCACTTTTTTGCAAAGCAGATTTCTGTAACTACAAAGTTCTTTGTAAATTCTGGACAACTGTGCAGTTCTTTCTGATGGGTTTTCAAAATGTAATAACCTATTTAAGGAGGAAGGTTTTATTTTTTAAAGCCCTCACCCCCGCCCCGGTGCAAACTATCCCAAGTTTCAACCAAGTAGTTGTGGTTATAATTCACATTAGCAAAACCAGGGCACAGCCACTTTGGCATGACCTCATTCCTGCATCAACATTAAGGAGGAGACCCATTTTTAATTCAGTGGCCATTTCAAAAACACTTTGAGTTACAAAGGTGAATCGACATGGCAGATTTTATTTATTTATTTATTCATTCATTCCCCGCCCATCTGGCTGGGTTTCCCCAGCCACTCTGGGCGCCTTCCAACAAAATATTAAAATACAATGGTTTGTTAAAGATTAAAAGCTTCCCTAAACAGGGCTGCCTTCAGATGTCTTCTAAAAGTCTGGTACTGTAGTTTTTTTCTCTTTGACATCTGGTGGGAGGGTGTTCCACAGGGTGGGTGCCACTACCGAGAAGGCCCTCTGCCTGGTTCGCTGTAACTTTGCTTCTTGCACATTTTCATTCCAGCAATCTGAAGAAACAAGCTCTTACAGATTCACCATTTTGCTTCTGAGATGGGTGCAGCTGACGCAGCAGGTCATGTAGTCTTCTGTTATCCTTTATCGACAGCAGTGTTCAGGCTTTGGACTGAAGTGTTGGCACTTGCACAACTTGTGGGTGTTGTTCTCCCTCATAACATGTAACCTTTATATTGGGTGCGGATCCTCAGCCTTGGAGGTGCTGAATGTGGCCTCCAGGCCTCCCTGTCTGGACCTTGAGCCTTTTTCCAGACCACATACTCTCTCTAGGTCACACACTGCTTCACTATCTCTGCCTCCCTCCCTCCTCGAGTGCTTCTGCCTGGGTGGAATATGTCCTTAGGCTGTGACAATGCCTATCTCCGCTGGAGGATAGAGGCATGGGTGTGGGGTGTAGCCTATTGTACAAAGGCAACAGTCACATCCATTGACCCTCCCACTCACGGCTCTGGTCCCACCGCCATGGCCATGTGACTCCTGGAATGTTGCCCACAAGGAAATGTAGCCTTTCAGCTGAAAACATTCCCCATCCCTGAGACAGAATAACTTGGGTCAAGCCACAGGGTGTGTTCATGGCTGAGGTGAGGTCTGAACCGGAGGCCTCCAGCTCTGTATTCTTCAGGACCTGTTTTCAGGCTGGGACCCATAAGTATATTACATTTCCAGTTCTGCTTTCTTTTCAAGTTACATTTAATATGTGGGCCAAAATTGTTCCAGGTCTTTGCCCCAGGCTCAGAGCAGGCAGAGTGAGGAATACCCAGGGAAAGCCAGGTGTCTGGGTGATGGAGAAGCATGTTTTCTTCCTTCCTCTTCCCAGGACTTTTGAGTATTCTGAGCCCAGTGTGGGCAGCAAAAGAAGAAGACAAAGCAGCTCTGTACATTCTGTTCACAGAGCTGCCTACGTCTGCTGCATATTAGGGCTGGGCCATGGGCAGCAGTCTTAGGTGAAGCCTAGGCTGAAGCAAGTCCAAACAAGGAGGCTAGAGCAGGCATCCCCAAACTTCGGCCCTCCAGATGTTTTAGACTACAATTCCCATCATCCCTGACCACTGGTCCTGTTAGCTAGGGATCATGGGAGCTGTAGGCCAAAACATCTGGAGGGCCACAGTTTGGGGATGCCTGGGCTAGAGCAAGCCAAAAGTAAGGACCAATGGACAAAGCAGGAGACAGGATCAAGAAACAAGCCAGGCCCACACCAGAGCTCAGGGAGACCTTGCTGCTTTAGCTTAACAGGAACAAGAATCCCTCTTATACCTGTCCAAGTGGATCCAGTGACCAGCCCAGGAGGGTTTGATCAAGCTATGGTCTGAGGATGTTGGGCCTCTGCAGATGCTGCAATTCAGTATCCCACCACAGGGCTCAGCCAAACAGAAACAAAACTTCTTAGAACAGTGGTACCTCTGGTTGAGAACACTTCAGGTTACAAGCTCCGCTAACCCAGAAGTAGCTGCTCCTGGTTGCGAACTTTGCTCCAGGATGCAAATGGAAATCACGCGCCAGAGGCACGCGTGCAGAGAGAGGCCCCTTTAGCAAAATTGCACCTCAGGATAAGAACTGTTTCAGCTTAAAAACGGACTTCCAGAACAAATTAAGTTCATAACCAGAGGTACCACTGTATAAGCTCCCAACAGCTCTTGACAACACACCGAATCATACCACTTCCCTTTTGTCAAAAGTCTCACACAATAAAAGGATGGAAAAAACAGATGTACAGGAGTGTGTGTCAGTAAAAGAAATAATTGGAATCAGGCCATTGTACTGCTGTATCCAAACTACTGTATTGGTCCGAATATAAGCCGCACCTGCAAATAAGCCACACCTTTAAAATTGAGGGAGGGAGAGAAAAAAGACAATACCCAGGCTGCTTCCTGGGTGGGGCTGGGGGAGCTGCGACACTTTCCCCATGGCTTTCCCCCCCTTCCCCCTTCTTTCCAGTGGCTCGAGGGAGGCTTGGGAGCGGCAGGTGGGCTGCGTGCCGTTGCCCCATACTCCTGGGCTGCTTCGTGGGAAGGGGCTGCTGTACTGCTTTACCAGCGGCATAAGATCATGAATATAAGCCACACTTTAACTTTTCACGGTCAGAATTTGGAAGAAAAGTGCGGCTGATATTCAGGCAAAATGGTATGTTACTTTGGGATGTTCAGGAAGAAATCCTTTTCCATCATGAAACAATGATATCAAAAAGTTTAGGAAATACTAAAAATATTGATTCATGTTGCACCCCCCCCCCCAAAAAAAAGAACCCCCTCTGGCAGCTCGAGTTTCTGTTCATAGCCAAGCCTGGGATGATGTATGCCGTCTGATCCATTGGAAAACACATGTTGATGAGTCAAGAGGGAAAGGAAGTGTGGTGACCACATGGAAGCCTTGATCCCATGGGACGCTGCATGTCTCTCGTGAGACATTAACCACAACACCCTCTTCGACTTGTGTGGGATCGGAGGGAGAGAAGGTCTCTTCAGATGTTTATCACAGAAGCAGAGCTGGGCCCTGTGGGGGCTTCTGGAGAATGTCAGGCCGCTGCCTACCAAGGCGAGTGGACCAAGTATTGTGGCCTCTAAAAACAAACAAAAAGACTGCAGCAGAAGAGAGCATCCTGCACTGTCAGGAGAATAGATTCAGTGAGCCAGTCTCTGCTCACTTTCGTGTCAATGAAAGCAGAGTGTGTCTAGATTAATCAGAATGCAATTTTTTAAAAAATCAGACTCAAAAATAATAGCTACCCTCCCACTGATGTAGTCTGCTATTAGGTGGTTCTCTGTCCTCAGGATCTGAGGATTTGTCATATTTGATATCCTGATCCTTCATCTTGCCTGTTATTCCATGCCCAACAGGAAGGAAGCAACCAGATGGGAATATGCTGTAATAACCACCCAGCCAGTGTGTGGCGTTAGTCCAGCCTGAAAAGTTCAATTTTTCAGTTGTGATATCTACATACATATAAGGGTCTGTGTTTAAGCTCAAGCTAGTAAACACTGAGTCTTCTATATAGGTGTGGACAAATTTGCCACAATGCAGGGAATTCAAACCAGTTTGCTAAAGCTGACAGTTTAGTCCAACTCCAAAGCACCTTTTTAAAAGACGTGCTGCAGTGTGTGTGTGTCAGTTTCACCATCATGTTAAAGACATTAAAAATGCAATATAAGTTTGGTGTGTAAAAACAACAAAAACTTGGGGCAGCTTAAATATTTAAACACTTATGGTGGCATAGACTGGGGGAGTGGAAGATCATTTTGCCAAATGCATGAAGGAGTCATCTAAGTGTGTGCATGTGTGTTTGTATCCTGAGTATCGAGGATAATATTTTTTAGCACAAAGTGAGTCCAAAAGGTCCCGAGAAATGCAATGGTACAACAGTAGGTGTATCACAATACCATGCAGAGCACACATGAATACTGAATCCAAACAAACAAAAGCAAGATCCAGTCATGCTAACTGTCACCTATTACAGTACTAACAAGCAGCCAGGGGAGATAAACAGGGACACAGCAAGATCAACAGCGTAAACCAACCCTTCCCCAACCTGGTGCCCTCCAGATGTTTTGAGCTACAACTCCTGTCTGTCACAGCCAGCATAGTCCCACTTTTGAAATTTTTTTTTTTGTTGGAGCATCCTGAGTTTTCACATCTACAGCAGATCCATTGTTGTTGAGGTCAGGTGGCTCCTTGAAAGCAAGAGCAGGCTTACCACCCAAGGCCTGTGAAAGGGAAGATGAATATTCCAGAATGATGGTGGCATTAGGTGGAACCAGGCAGGCAGCCATAGTATGACTAGTGATCTGAGGTTATCATGGGGAAGACAGGTGACAATCTATGCCTTCAGATCAGTGGTATTGTTATGGGCACCTGCCTGGCTTCACAATGTGTCGATCAGTCAGATTTATTTGATAAAAAAATCTACTGGTATAAGAGATGCAGCTTAGCAGAAGCATTCCCCAGCACATGGAACCTCATTTTGCGTGATAAATTTTTATATGTCATCAAATCCCTAAGATCTCTTTATGATATCTTGAACCCCTCAAGGACTGCTGAATACAGTTTCCAGGATTTTATAGGTAGGTTTTACTACAATCTGCTGAAATTATAAAATAAAAATGTCCTGGTCATCCATGATTTTGAATAGCTTAGAATTAAGTTCACATTGTCAACCGGCCAAATACTATTTACAGACGTCTACACACACACACACACACACACACACACACACACACACACACACACACACACACAATTTCCATGCAACCTTTGTCCAGGGCTAGTTTGCCACCCACCCACAGATCTTGGATGTAGGAGGTCTGCTGAACAGATTGAGTCTGCACATTTTATTCCTCAGAGACCCATGTTCTTGATAGATAAAACACATATTATATCTGGAGGAAAGAAGCTATGGTAAAAAGGTTATTCCTAGTCCAGTGAAATAGTTTCAGTTTCCATGTGCAGGAGTCATGGAATATACTGTTACCAAAGGGTGTGTGTCTAAAGCACCCCAGTTCACCAAGCAGCAGGAGGTTCCAAGGGTGGCCGATGTACACAGCTTACCCTGAAGCCCATAGCAAGACAGCTCCTAAATTTATAACACACTTGGGAGTTCCGCTTCCGCCTGCAGGAATGGCTGACCCTTGTTCCATCTCTCTGACCTTCATGAGGAATTCGGCGGTTGCCAGGGGAATTAAAGGCAACCCCCCTACCTCTCCGGGGGTTACGGAGAGGGCCCGCGGGCCCGCGATGCCCCCAAACCCACTCCGACTGTTCAAGGAGTGGGGGGGGCTTGGGCTGAGAGCACTCATGAAATGTCGGAACTCCCGGACGCTAACTTGCAGAGCGGGATCTCCATGATTAAAGAAGATAATTAGGCGTAAATTCATGGACATGCTTCAGAAGGAGGGGCAGAAGCTCTGTTTACTGCCAAGGAATTTGTGCTGCTGAGGGTGAGAAGTCAAAGTTGTATTTTATCTGGAAGAAAGATTGATGGGGACGTAACAAGAAGGGAAGCGAGCTTTTTTATTTTTTTTCATATACTCTACGAGTTACTTTATACCTTTCCGGACGGGATGTCCTTGTTTGTTTGGAACAAATGAGAGATAAAGAATACCTGAGTGAGTAATGAATTCTATAAACTATTCTATTGAGCATATTCTTTGAAGTTGTAAAACTACTGAAGAGAGAAGCCCCCCTTTAACTGGATGGTCGGAGTCCCTGGAATGCGTTCGGTGGATTTATGGTTGTGACGCACTTTGAATTTGAACAGCGATCTGAAGCTAAGTTCAGCTACAGGGCAAGGAGAGCCACAAACTTATCAAGAGTCTATGCATAATGTGATGGCTGTATCTTTGCCTGGAAAAGCTGTAAATTTTACAAAGATTGTTGGTTTAAAAAAGTTTTAAGAAAATGAAAGTGATCTAAGCTTTTTAAGATGGCGCTGCTCCGTGTTGAAAGACTGACGCAACAGGACATTCCAGACAGAAGATATATGGGGGGGCCAGAACGATTAAAACTCACACAGGAGAAAGAATATATGTGAACTCTCGTTTGATACTTATTTCAGCAGCTGTGAAAAAATCGGATGAAAGAAGAAAACATTTTAGTGACTGGTGGGGAAAGATCGGGATTATTTTGGATTTTGAGTGAAGATTTGGACTTTAGAAAAAGACGGCAGTAGACGGGTGCGAGGAATCCCCAAATTTTTGAAGCATGGGAACTCCAGAAAATATTATATGATTTGGCATAATATTCGGTTTAATTGATATGTATATGTATAATTTGAAATAATGAATGTGATATAATTGTGTTTTAATTGGAAAATTAATAAAAATAGATTATATAAAAAAATTATAACACACTTACTGTCTGCTTGTTTCACCCACCAGCTGAAGGCTGAGACATTCCAAAGGCTAGAGACAAATCTAAAGTATTTACTGTAAGTCCTTTTTGTTTAAGCCTCTGATCATTCATTCATTCATCAGGCTCCAGGGCATGCCAAAGCATAATGGTAGACCCATTCACAATAATCAAGGCAGCCAAACTTCTAATGTTTTGTGTTGTTATTGTGCATTAATATTTACATTGACATGCATTAAGGGTTGCTATTGCTACTTTCCATGTATGAACACAGGCTAAGGGCCCATCTGGTCCAGCATCCTGTTCTGCCAGATGTGTGTGGGAGGTGAGGGGTTGAGTCAAATTTGCATACCTTGACTTCTTTCGTTCCCTAAGAATGTGAAGGTTTTGAATATGTGGAGTGGGCTGCTCTGTGTGCTGGTCCTCTTCTGTAAGGCTTTTTACTCATAGGAATTGTGTTTATGTGAATTTTTGCTTTTGTGTGCATTTATCTGTCTACTTCGTTTTTATTTCAAATGTGTGTGTGCCTTGTCCTCTGTATTTAATATTCGTTTGATATTGATAGCCACCAGCCATTTTTTCTTTCCAACCAAGTGTGTGTGTTTGATGGTCCCAATGATGCAATTTCTGTGACATCTTTGGGGCCAAAGTAAGAATGTTTACAAAAAGAATTATCTGAAAGGAGCTACGACCTGTGAGTCATAATTATTTGGCTTTCATATGTACCTGGTGCTTCAACTGATGTATACAAAAACTCATTGGGTGCCCTCCACAATGCCTACCACATCACCCTCCCAAAAAGTGGTACCTCCTGTCGTAGAGCTCCTTTGTTGTTGTTTAGTCGTTTAGTCGTGTCCGACTCTTCGTGACCCCATGGACCAGAGCACGCCAGGCACTCCTGTCTTCCACTGCCTCCCGCAGTTTGGTCAGACTCAGGTTGGTAGCTTCTGCCTAGAGCTCTTAGCAGCTTTTGATACCATTAATGACTGTGTGTGTGTGCACGCGCGTGCAGACTGCCTGTCTGAATTGGAACAGTGGAGCAGCTAGCATGACAAGGATAACCCTTTTCCCATTTGTTCTCACTATGCTATGCATTTCCTGAAAAGAGAGATACCCCTAAATGCCGGGCTCCTCCAGAGAAGAGGTACTAGCTGAGATGGCATGGGGTGGCAGTGATGCACCGTGGAAACTTATTTACACTATTTATAAGCCACCTTCAGCACAGGTTCCCTCAAGTCAGCATGCAGTGACCATTTTTAAAATAAGATAAAGTCACACAATAAATTATTAACAAAAAAAACCCTACCAATTATTTCTTCATACTATTTTGGCATCCAACTGGATTGGCCATTAAGAGAGCTGGATTGACTAGTGACGTCTCTGCATCCATCTGTCTATATGTTCATGTGCAACCAAACCTATAAGGTATTTACAGTACTCTAAGGGCTAATATCCACACTTACCTTTTCCCCTACGCTTTCCAGGCACAGGTCTGTGCTTTAAAGAGTCGTTTCCAAGCACCAATTATTTTTAATTTTTCTTTTGCCCTGGCACTTTCCCCATGAAAACCTGCCTTTTACTGCTGAATCAGAACAAACAGCAATTTGGGTTTTCTGCAGATTGTTGTTTGCTCTGATTCAGCAGTACATAGCTGGTATTTGCAGGGAAAGCACCAGGGCAAAAGAAAAGTGATTGGACATCAAGCTGTAAAGCATTGGCCTGTGTCTAGAAAAACAGCACAAAAGGAAGTCTGGATGAGACCCAAATCTTCACCCATTTCAGATTTGTATTCTGACCCACTACCCTTTGCTCTTTGTAAACAGTAATCCAATCAAATGTGTATTCATGTATTGCATCTAGTGCCCCGATTCTGATATGTCTTATGTATGTTTTATGATTATGAATTTATTGAACGATGGCTCCTTATTTGAATAATTTGAGACATACAAATTGCAATTGAAATGTGCCTGTGATCCAGCAGGTGTGACATGTTACCATTTCCCTTAAGGCTTTTTGCTGACCTCAACTACTGCCGCTTCTATAACCACCAAAGCTATTTCATACTAACTTGTTATTTGCCTTATTTGTGTGTGTGTGAGGCTTAAATATAGAAAATGGCTGGCTATTATTAAGCTTCACACTGCCAGTAAAAAATAACAACTGACTAAAATTGTCAACATATTGATTTTATTTATTGATATATATCTTGCCCTTCAATTAAAAAACACATTATTTTTGTACTTCACAGTACAAATGTCTACATCAGGCATGTCAAACCTGCGGCCCTCCAGATGTTTTGGACTACAATGCCCATCTTCCCCAACCACTGGTCCTGCTAGCTACAGATCATGGGAGTTGTAGGCCAAAACATCTGGAGGGCCGCAGGTTTGACATGCCTGGTCTACATCAAAAGAAGTTAGTTTAAAGTTAAAGCTCACCTGAGTCTGGTTAGAAATATAGTACAAAAACATGTCTGTTCTAGAGCCAGTGGAAACTTTGTAGAATATAACGGTCTCAATCTAAGCAATGTTGTTGTTGTTGTTGTTTAGTCGTTTAGTCATGTCCAACTCTTCGTGACCCCATGGACCAGAGCACGCCAGGCACTCCTGTCTTCCACCTCCTCCTGCAGTTTGGTCAAACTCATGTTCGTAGCTTCGAGAACATCTAAGCAATATTTACGTAACTTTGCACCAGTTTCACAGACACCACAGACCTAAACTGTGGTTAACTGCCATTGGACTTCGTTTGAGGAATTTTTATTTGGGTCAGCATGTCCAAGTTGTTTTCTAACTGAGGAATTGTGGGTAACGCCTCAAAAAACAGTTTCCTCTTCTGAAATCTGCCGTAGTTGACAAATGTTTCTTTCTTTCCAGATAATGTAGGGAAAGTGTGTGTTACTATTTTGAGAGAGGATGAATGACATCTGTTACTCACACCCCCAGCCACAGCCACAGCTGTTGCTCTTTATTAGCTTCACTAATGGATTCTTTTATCTGTATAAGCTTCTAGTGCTGTCATGCTTGTCTTCCACCCATCCTATTTGTTCTGTGCAACCTGTCTGGATACGCTGAATGAAGGTATGCAGATTCAGGAGCAGTTGTGCTTTCGTCCCTAGCTCCAGAGCTGCACATGTGTCACCATGGTCTTCAAGGGGCTCTGGCCAGAGCACAGGGAAAGGAAGCGACCCTCATCTGTGAGCCAGAGAGAGAGCTTGATGGCAGGAAACCAGGTGGAGGAAGTCGCATTACTCTCCAGCAACAATCCCAGCCGCAGCTGTGACTGAATCATGCCTGGTGCAGTAAAGAGGTTATGGCATGCCCATTAACCTTTGCAGAAGAGGGAGGGAGGGAACTTTGCCTTCCTTCTTCTCTGTTCCTACCCTGCCTCCTGGCAATGAATGGTTCGATGTGAAAGTTTGCAAGCATGTGGATCGTTCAACAAAACATCCTGATGCACACCTTAAAAGCTAACAAATTTCTCATGGCATCATCCTTTGTGGACTAGAGACCATGCATCTGATGAGGTTCACAAAAGATTTTAAAACAGCCCTGCTGGATCAGGCCAGTGGCCTATGTAGTCCAGCATCCTGTTCTCACAGTGGCCAACCAGATTCCTGTGAAAAGCCTGCAAGCTGGACCTGAACCACAATAGCAGTGTCTGCTCCTGAAGTTTCCAGCAACTGGTGTTCAGATGCATGCTGCCTCCGACCACAAAGGCAGACCATGACCGTTGTGGCTTGTAGCCATTGATAGCCTTCTCCTCCAGGGCTTATGCCATAATATTTGTGTTAGTATTTAACTCAGACTATTGTAGTGAAAGCAAGAGACATGGCTACCCTCTAGAAATCAATCATCCAGGAGGAACATGACCATTAGGGAACCATATTTGAACTGCAGCTCCCTAGTACGGACAAGCATGATGGGTTGCATCCATGTAGCTTATGAAATGGCCTTATAAACAGTGCATTTAGCATTTCTGATCTAACAAAGCAGGTAGAATACTAGCCATGATCACTTTGTTCTGCCCCTACTGTTAGAGACAGCAGGACTCTTCTAATGTACTTTTCAATAGGAAGAAATATATATTTATTTACTGACAATCACATGTTTATGAAGACCTATGGTTTGTCATGCTGCTTCCTTCTAGGAGACTGGAGCTCTTCTTTATGGTGCAGCACTACAAATGCAGAAAGCAAATAAGTTAACCCTTAGGTGCTTCTCTTCACAGGAAAACAGTTGAACAGCATTTATATTGATGTGTGGCATCTTTACACATGATGCTCAAAGCAATCCTTGCTTCAGTTGCTTGATAATTCGGATGTAAAATCTGTACTAACCAGAATGTTCATTCGCCTTACAAATTCCTTATTCTTCCTCTCTTGTATTAATGACAACCAACCATTCAGATAAAAGGGGGGGGGGTGTGGAAAGAGAGACAGAGAGAGAGAGGGACTCAAAGCCTGTTTAAGCTTCATACCTGAAAAGGGTCTCCAGGTTCTCCGCAATATGTCAGTTTCTCATCAAAACCAAGCAGAATCAAAATAAAACTGCCAGGGGGCGTTTCCTTAATGGGCTGCAGCCAGGATTGTCTCGAACACTGAGCAGACCTCTTGGAGTGGTTTGGAAGGATAACTAGCTGACACACCTTTGTTCAGCAGCTGTCAGGGCAACTTCATGCACAGAGGCAGCAGTTTTACTTGTTTGGTTTGCTGGGTATTGTAGCTGGCAGCCAAATGGTTAATTATTGTAGCCCTTTAGAGGTCAGGCTGCTGCCAACAGCTGTTATTATTTTAACTTGTGGTGTTAACTTAAGTTTCTAGAATGCTTAAGCTCCAGTGAAAGGCACAGAAGCAAGAAAAAAATTAAGACCATTACTAAAGAAAAAAAACACCTATGTGACAGCTGAATGGTGCAAGATGGTAGCTAATACATAAAAAGAGGGCACAGGATTGAAACATTCGAATAAAAGTTGTGACCCGTGTGAATCATTCCCTAAAGTATACAAATATTTCCACCAAGGATCTTTTCACTCTAACAATGTGTTGTTTTTCTGCAGTCAACTAGATGCCCAATTAGATTCATATGTGAAGAAATGGCACTATGCTATGCACCCATGTCATGAGCTGGCAGGACAATGGGGAGGAGGAAGAGGATCCCAGCAAGGAGGTGTAGCCAGGACAGGGGCAAGCAGGGGGTGGGTAAGGAGGGATTGGTGTAGGAAGTACGGTACTCACGGAGTGATGGAGGATGAGGAGGGGATGGGGAGCCATCACCAGAGCCAGAGGGGCCCCTGTTTCCACAAACCCAGTGGGCTCTGAGGCGTAGGAAGCAGCAGGCATGGTGCTCTAGGAGGCTGAGGCAGGCGAGGGCCCACAGCTGGGAAGAGGGGTATGTATGAATCCTCAGCTGGAGGAGGCTTGGACAGGTGAGGGTCACCTGCCTCATCAAGCCCAGATGCTGCAATTAGCATGCAAGGTATAAAAGTGCAGCAGACCTGAAGTGCTGTGCTTCCTCAGCTGCCCACGCTTATGGACCTCAGTGTGGATGCTTCAGGATCTCTGCAGGACTTTGGACACATGGATTGACCCTGGGCTGGGGACTTGTCATACTGACTTGCCTCCAGGTAGGACAGGGGCTCAGGACAGTCCACTTCCCACAATGCCAAATCCATACTTTCATCTCTTTTTCAAATCATGTGCAAAAGTGGCATATCTCTGTGTGCCTATATGTGCACTTCCTATTGTCTCAAACTTTCAAGGCTCGTGGTATAGCTCTCCGGGAACAAGCTAAAGAAATCAAAAGCTAGAAAACAGGAAGAGGACCAGGAGGCAGCAGGCTGTTTGGACGTTCCAGAAGGAGCAACATACTTGGATAAAGGATAGGAAAGCAGTAAACTGCAATGGAGACTGGTGGCCAATGACAGCAGAGAGAAGAGCATTGTTCTCTTCACCTTGCAAGCTACTCTTGTGTGTCCATAGGCAGAAAACCAGGGTGAAAATAATAAGTCAAGACACATTTATCTTGGGGGCTTTAGACAAGAATCCTTTTCAGCCCTAAGTGGTACTTGGCCTTCCTGAGAGGTGTAGAGCACAAGGGGTGAACTTCAGTGCAGCCCTAAAGCGATTCTTTGGTCAGCAGAAACATTTCCACTTGCCTGACATAATGATCCTCCTGCTTCTCCCCCCAACCCCCATGTGATCTTCTGGGGGTTCTCCTGACCCACTGCACTACTAGTGAGAGTCCTTGTGTGGGTATCCACTAACAGAGCAGGTTAATTGAATCTGGCCGTAGGAGTTTACACAAGGTTCACAGATGGAACATTACCCTAGAAACCCAAGAGCGATCTTGCTGCTGAGACCTTTTCCTTCTTATCTGGGTGGATGCCCAAATACTGGATGCAGTCCCAGAGTCCTGGCACTACTTCTGTGGGTCTCTCTTACACTAAAATTCCAGACAGCATTCTTAGTCTGTGTTGCCAGCCTCAGGCAGTTGAACAGTTTAGAAAGGGAAAGAGGTCAGTTAACGTTGCTGCCGTTAACTTCTCTACTCAAGCTTCTGTACAGAACTATTGGTGATGCAAGTGAACCACTGAGGTAACACTGTTTTGGTAATCGCAGAGGAAGAACCATAGCGAAAAGATGGCCCATTGTGGAATACTCTATGCTTTATCAGTCCAGCCCATCTAGTCCAGCACCATCTTATCACAGTGGCCAGTCAGATGACTGTGAGAAATGTGGAAGCAAAACATGAACACAAGAACACTTTTCCCTCCCTTGGTTTCCAGCAACTGGTATTCTTCTCCTGGTGTACCCCCTGCACACACAACTGGAGGGTTGGGGGAAATCCCAGAACAGATTTGAGGGGGCATTCAGGGGAAGGAGAGAGAGAACAAATTCCACTGTGTGGCTGCAAATGCTCCACTTGCGCAATGACTTTGTTGGATACAACCCGTAGAATCTAATTTTGAACCACTCCCAATCTGTGTTGCAATTAATCAACTAGAAATTAATCAAGGTACATCAGTCTGATGTACTACCTTGAAGTTTGGATGCTACTAGGCCAAGTAAAGTTCAAAACATTTTTATTATGCTGCAGAGTTCAATATTTTCCTCAGAAAACAATACAGGGTTCATTGGGGTGGGTGTAGGGGAGAACGTTGGTTCTGAGCCAGCTAAAGTTCTTAATTACTAAGTTCCAAAAGCTGGTATGCATGCTTACTCAGAAGTACACCCCAATAAATTAAACGAGGCTTATTTTCCAGCAAGTGTGCCTATGTCATCACTAACTTTTGCTGCATTTGAGTCTTTTGTTTTGTCTTCTGCTATTGACAATTCTGCTGTAATCTTCAGTGCAGACTTTATAAACCAATCATATTACTGCATCCATGTGGAAATGCTGCACAGCAGCAGAAATATTACCTGAATTTCCAGCCTTGGATGACTTATGCTGGAGGATAGATTGACGGACAGCTTGTCTTTGTTCTCCTGAAACACTCAGCAGCTTTTGACACCATTTACTATTACATCATTCTGGACCTGGATTCAGCTGGCATCATTTTATGGTGCTTCCATTTTTTTTCCTGGATGGCCTCTCTCAGAAGGTGGTGCTGGAGAACTTTTACTTCACCCCGTGGCCACTGGTTTCCACAGGGTGTCCACAAGGGTCTATATTTTTAACATCTACATGAAACCACTGAGGGGGTTGTTGATGACACTCAGCTCCACCTCTTTTTTTTCATTTTGTGATCCCAGGGAGGTTGCAGAAATTCTAAACTGGTGCTTGGAGGTAAATATGAGATGGCTACGGTCAAGCAAACCATGCAAGACATGGCTTGGGAGACCACTTGCGCTGCAACATGGTTTACAAATATTCTTAGATGGGTGGCACTGAAAGTCCAAATATGCAGTTTGGGAGTTCTCCTGGACCTGGCACAATCAGTGGTAGCCAGGGCTGCATTTTACCAGCTTTGGCTGGTATGCCAACTGCAGCCCTGTTTGAAGAGGCCATGCCTAAGCACAATAAGATATGCTCTAGTCACATCCAAACATGATTACTGTAATGTGATGTTTGTGGAGCTGCCTTTGAAGACTGATTCAGAATGCACACTCTTATCAGTATCATACTTAAGAGTATTGACCAGGGAGATGTGGGTTCAAAGCCCACATTTTCTACCAGAAAGCGCATTCATTGAGTGACCTAGGATTATTTTAAGAATAAATAAAGGGGAGACTATGTATGCTGCTCCTTAGGGGAACATGGAATTAACATGTAATAAATAATTACTCTTTATTTAAAATAGACTAGTGCACTGCATATGAAATCAATATGTGGCTAAATGATATAATTAACGTTACTTGCCCTTTACACATTTTCCCTTCCTGTATGTTACAGTTTAGTCACCTAATATGTGATGGGTTTGAGAATTGTTTTGAAGACAGGACGGATCCATAGGCAATCACATTTTTTTCTCCCTATTTTAATGACCAAAAAATATTGTCCTCATTACTGTAATGGTGTGTGCAAGCTTGCATGTTGATGAGATGGGCTAATGAGACCCACTCATATTTCACAATATGAGTGTAAATCAGATTATTTCTATTAAGAGTAGAGTACAAATTTATGAATGACTGGTAGGTTTCCATTTTCCCTCCTTCAAACAGACCTGCAAACAACAGTAAGGGCACATGGATTGGGTGACCCTCGGGGTCCCTTCCAACTCTACAATTCTATGATCTCCTCACTTGCCATTCAACACCTCCTCCTTCCATTCCAGGTGTGTGGAACTGGTGGCCCTTGAGAGTTTGCAGGCCTCCAACTCCCAACAACTGCAACCAATGGCCAGGGATGATGGGAATGGTAGTCTCTCAGCATCTGGAGGGTCACATGCTCACTAGCCTTTTTTCTTTCTTACTCCCCTTTCTAGGTCTGCAACACCACCACAGCAATTGTTGTTGCCTTCTTGGTGGGGTTTCAACTTCCTGCCTGTCTAGCTCTTTTGCTTTGCTTGGACTGGAGGAAAGCACACTGCGGTTAGTAGGCAGCTGTAGGATGTGCTTCCTAGCTGCTTCTGTTTGACCCCCGAAGGTGTCTGAGGATTGTGGGGAGTGCATCTCGTGACTGCTTAGTTAACCACAGGCTGCTTCCCCTTGAACCTTCAGATCTTGCAGTAGAAAATGTCTCCCTGGAATAAGGCAAAATGGGTGGTGGCAGCAAGCTGGTGAGAATGTTCCCCATCTGTTGACTAAGATGGGCTTATCTTGCCAGTAGCTATTCATGTAATACTATTATATTTTTAAAAACGAAAACAGATTTTAAAGCAGCCACAGTGAATACTCTTTGAGCAACAGATACAGTTCCTGAAGCTAAGCAGGTCTGTGCCTGGAAATTGTCTGCTTGTGAGATTGCCTGGCAAACTCCATATATGTAGCTCTGAAGAAAATGTGCAAGTAAAAAGTAAAAAACAATAACAATGAAGTAACCCCACTCCCAAATCGGACTAAGGACCTGCCTTTGATGTTCTAGACACATTTACTTGTTCATTTCAATTGCACTTCTTTTCAAGCAAGTTGGTTTAGGGTTGTGGAATCATAGTACTGCAGAGCTGGAAGGGGTCGTGAGAGTCATTGGTCCCCCCCCCCCCGCAGGTGAAGTCAAAGGCTATTTCCCTACCATTTTTATAGCAAAAGGATAATTTAACGGAAATTACATTTCCCTGCTCCCTTGCTTTCATATTGTTCAAACAACTTGCTGCCAGACAGAATAATTTGTACTAGATTGACCAATGAGAGAGGGCCCTTACCAGGTGCAGCCTTTGGACTCTGAAGCACCCTGCCCCAGGAAATTCATCTGCTGTTTCCCTATAACCTTTTTGAAAGTGGATGAAGCCCATTTTGTCCAAATGGGCTTTAAGTTTGCTAACTACTCCTCTCCCTTCTGTGTTTCTCTGATGCCTCTGTCTCTGTAACCGATAGCAATTTTTATTTTATTTTTTGTGCTGGTCAGAGTTTCATTGTGTTTTCTGACTGATTTTTGAACTTTGTATTTTTATTGTATTGTATGCTTGTTTTACACTGCTTTGGGGGCCTTGAGGCAAGGAAGCAGCCTACACTTTTTAGGTTGGATTAAATAAAATGGTCTGGCAAGGTAGCTTCATATGAAGAGCATTCTGGCACAATCTAAACACCACCCCCCAACCCACCCCGTCCCTCTGGCAGGGCTTTGTGGAGTGGTAAGCTTGCCATCACAACTGTGGTTCTGCTGCTCAGTGGCTGCAGCAGAGGGGGGTGAGCAGGATGATTGGCATTGATGGGGACCACCTCTTCACACATGAACAAACCCAGATCCTGTTTTTGTCATCTGAGGCCCTTCTCTGTGTGCCCCCTCTGAAGGAGGTGCAGAGGGTGGTGAAATGGGCCTTCTCAGTGGTGGCTCCCCACTTCTGGTAATGCTCTTCCAAGTGAGGGATACCTCAAGCCATCACTATCTGTTTTTTAGGCTCATGATAAAAAAAAACATTTATTTATTCATCCAACCCTTTGAAGCTTAATGCACATATTTTTAGTGGGGTGGGGTGAAATTGGATTTGCTCTTTTATGCATGTTATTGTATCTTAAGTTGTTTTTGCTCTTTTGTGTGTGTTTGTAAGTCACTTTGAATTCTTCTTCTTTTGATTACCTAATAATGAATAATAATAATTAATAAGCTGCATGGGGCCATTCTGTGACGATTCAATTAGAGCTTGATTGCCTGTTTGTGTTCCTTCTGTATACTTAAGTTGATGAAGTAACACAAAATGGAGCCTCGCTAACACGCCATACAACAATATTGTTAACAATATTGGCAGAGAGAAAATCTGGGAAAGGTTAGCGCCATTTTTGTGTGTTGCTGACACAAAGCACTTTAAACTTGATTCCAGGTGCTTGGGGCCAGTATGGAGAATGCCAAGTTCTGCAGTGTAAACAGACTTTGGGCATTATGTTGCACAATAGTGTTGGGAAGCAGGGAATACTAATGGAATCCAGCTGGAAATTGAGCAGAATTTTAACTAGGCCAAAAGAACTGGAATTGGTTACAGCGGAATTTGGCCCAGTCTGCAGACTTCAACCCCCTAACTCCTGTGAGAAGTGCCACAAGTGGTTGAGATCTCAGCTTTCCATCTCATCCGCCCAAAATTGGCTCCTGCTGCAGCCAAGCAGATCCTAGCACCGTGAAAGGCCACTTCATAGCATTATATAAATAATCATGTCTGGGAAGCGTGCCACCTATTGAATCCCCTCTTGAAGAATTAAGGCTTTCCTTCAGTGCCTTTGATTCAAGTAGTGGCTCGGCCTGTCGTTGCTCAGCTTCTGAAATCTGACAAGACGGCAGCCTGAGGGAAAGCAAGGCTGCAGGTGGTAATAAAGATCATGAGGTAATTAAGTCGCACACATTAAATTCCTAATTAAAAATCCAACAGCAGCAACAGTGATTTTAGCTTTTAGTAGCTTCTGCTACTCTTGCTCAGAGGTAGGGACATTTAAAAGAATTACAAAAACACCTGTCAAACAGAATGGCTATACCTACTTTGGATTAGTTCTCAAAAATGGATGTGGCCTATGTATATTTCAGTCACGAATGAAATGCTGCTTCAAGCAAACAAGTCATTTTTATTGTTGAAACCATGACAGACACACACACGTTACCATAAGTAAGGCAGCATGATTGCTCCTATCACAGCAATCCATCACATAATTTCAAACCATGCTAAAGTGTCCTGCCTTTCTGGATTTATTTATTTTTTCAGGTGGGCCAGTGCTCTCCCCCACTCACTTCTTGCCCTTATGTACTTCTGAGAAGTCCCAACCAAACATTTCAAGTCAAATGGAAGCTGGTCAGTGCGTGAGAGTCTACTCTTCTTTTTTTGTCTATGACTCCACCTAGCTCCTAGCCACAATTGGTCAAGCTACGGTGGGGCAAATTCGTATTTCCTTTTGTTCAATCCGTCTCCCGTGTAGCAACGGTAGGCTTTTGCGTAGGGAGAGCTTTTAACCACCCCCAAACTAAATTCAGACAAGACTAAAATTTTAGGTTTGGTTTTTGGCAGAATTTAGGCCACAACTTTCTTGATTACAACCAAGTGAGTGGTTGCATAGGTTCTGGTTTGACTAGCTCCCTGCACCCTTGCAGGCAGCGTTGACCCTGGGCACACCATAGGTCAGCCTTGGGTGAACACCCAGCAAAGTGGAAGGTGGTGTTCAAGCAGTCCACCAGTCAGAGGTTCCCCTGGACTCAAGCACGGGCACAACTCCTCTCAGGGTTGACCAAACCATAGAGTCCCTGGATTCCTTTAATGGAATACCCAACACATAGGGATGGCCAGACCCTTCCGCCACCCTTATCACCTGAACCAGAGCCTATCTGCAACCTTACAAGTTATGACGATTTGCCTCGCGGCAGGCAAAACCCAAGTGGCACCAGCCAATCAGCCAAGTGGGGGAAATTCCTGTTGTGCCTCAACGACAGGCAACACACGACGGCATAGCAAGGTCAAGCACAAGCCCTAAATATAGGGAGAGGTGGGCGGGTGTTCTGATGCACTGAACCCAAAAGAGGAAGCTCAGGGACACGTGCATCAACTTAAATAGAGGTCCCTCAATTGCTTTGACTGGCGTCCCTCTGGCCCAATTACACCCAAGATCAAGGAACCTCCAATAGGGTGTTGTGACTATCCAAACGTGCTCACCCACAACACTGGGTCTGGTTGCCAGGTCGCACCGCAACACGTGCCCTCTGTTAGGGAGGACCCGATTAAGCCTTACAGCCTGGCCTCTACTGTTGCACACATGTGTGTTTGCGTGAGGGCCCTTTTGAGCTGCCCTAGCCACCCACCTGAATCTAAGAAAACTAGGGAGGTGGGGATGCATTTATTTGACCTGCACCAAATCCAGGGGTGACCCCCCCCCAAACCAGCTAGGGAGACAGCTTGCCATAGTTTTTATCACCTACACAGGCAGTGAATGCGGTTGTTGTCAAGCCAGCATCTGTTCAGGGCTGACCCAAGTTGCCCGGTGACTTTCTGTAACAACTTCATGGTGAGTTACGACACCTATTTTTCTAGGGTGGGAAGCACTGTACAGAGAGAGAGGGAGGGGGAGAAAGAGATGGATTTTGCCTTCCTGGAGTGGGTGGGTGGGGGAAGAGGCTTGTGGCCCTTCAGGTGTTGCTGGACTCCAACTCCCATCAGCCCCAGCCAGCATGGACAATGGTCAGATATGATGGGAGTCCGGCTAATTCAGAGTGAGAAGACACAGGTTAGCCCTCCCTGCTGCAAGTCATTGTAGGTCATGCCTACCATACTAATCAGCCACAATGGAGGATTTGCACAAATAATTTTAAGCTCCATATCCCTGCTCCCCATACTTTCATGCTGACTAGCATTCCAGTTTTTGAGTCATAGGCTAAGCGACACTGGGAAGTCTGAGTGTATGCACCCAACCATTCAGAAAACTAGAATGATGTCTGAGAAGAGTGACACAGTCATTTTAAAAAATATGTCTAATTTGATTCTAATCTGAATCTATTTTAGGAAACTAAATTGATCAACCTACTGCAGAGGTTGTGTTATACCCGGTATTGAGGGTTGCACTTCCACAGGGGAAATTTCATGGAGGATGCATACCAGGGTAGGTGGGGGGCAAAGGCAATGGTGGGTAGGGTAGAAGCCAAAAGGGTGTTTGGTCTGGGTTGGCGATGGAGCACCCATTTTCTTTCTTCCTTCACAAACACCTTCCCTCTCTCTCACTTCCCCTTGCCCCACTGCATGGCAACAATGCTTAGAAAAAAAATATTCAGTTCACACAAGTAGAACCTTATTTTCTAAGCCTAATTGCCATGCAGAGGGGGTTGGGGAGAAAATTATTATTTCTAAAAGGACAAAGGCAGCCAACTTAACTTTGGAGTGCGTACTTTAGTAGTTCGTGTAATTAAGGTGCCAAGGGACTCTTTCCCTCATATCTTGAGTTCTCTTTGCTCCTGTCTCATCACTTAAGAATCTCCATTTTGACCTTGCTCTTTTACACTTGCCGGTCCCATTACATTTGAGTAGCACACGCTAGCCTAATTAGCCCAGCTTCGTTTTCATCTCTTCCCTTTCTCCATAAATGATTAAGAAATCATTATCATTTCAGCCCACTTCATCACTCTTTGTACATCATCTTCCTACCTGTAAGCAGTCACCTTACCACCTTATTCGACCCAAAATAAACCACGGTGTCCTTTGATTTTGAAGGTTACACAGCCAGATCTTTGAGCTAGCCAAAACCTAATGTTTCTCATGGTCCTCCACCCTATTTGAGCCTCCATAATGCTAATAAGAAGAGGGGGCAGAGAGGCATTTGCTGGCAAGAATCTGAAGGCAAGAGAGGGTGATGTATTCCCCCTCCCTGAATCTTTACTGAAAATCTTTCCCACCAGCTGTTTAAATTATTCCTCGAAACTAGGATCTGAAGGCACATCAGCTACTGTTCAGGAGGGCCAATGGCAATGCAGAGAAAAAATCACTGGGTGTAGAAGATAAGCAACCCCCTTCTGACCTAATTCTTCACTGTTAATGCCCTCACCAATATCTACATTCATGTTATCCCAGCAAACAAGGGTTTTCGAATATATGTATGTGAAGATGTTGCTCTTATGTAAATATCTAGTCAATCTGTTTTGTGTTAAGTGTCTTAATTTAGAATAGTATAAAGTCTGCCATTTTAATTAGCTATTCTAAGGCTTACGTACAAAAGAGGTTGTTCACACATATAATAATGTTGTAATCACACTTCAACTTTATTTATTTTTACTCAGAGCATTTGTATATACAATCAGTTTTTAAAAAGACAGTCCCTACCTTGGGGCTTATAATAGGGGCGTGGGGGAAGGCCCACAAAGGAAAAAGGACAGGGAAGGAAGAGGGGGAAATCAAACTCGGGCACAAATTCTTACAGTGACCAGGCGGCACAGTTCAGGGGCAGGAGGTATTCTGGGTGGAATTACCCCTTTCCTAATACTGTATGACGGGCAATGCCCTTTGAAACTCCTCTTAAATGCACGGCCGTTGAAGTGGTGGCCAAATGTTTTGTGTTGACTTTGTGAAGAAGTGTTTCCTCTTGCCTTCCCTGAATCTCCCACCATTCTACTTCACTAGATGTCCTAGGTTCTAGTATTATGATGAGAGAGGAAGTCAGCATGTGCTGGGGGAAATGTAAAAAATGAAAAATGGTAGGGCAGGGGAAAGGAAGGTTCTTTCATTCTAACATTAATTTGTAGCTTACTCCCCCTCCCTTCTTTAATTAGCACCTAGTTTCTGATTTTCAGATATCCTCTCTCTCCTTGTAGATTTAATTAGAACATTTGTCTACTACTTGGATATCATTGCCAGATTTGCACTAGGAGGGAATACTGGTAACTAAGCAGAAGGCAAATGATGCTTACTAAAAATAGATGCTGAGTGGAAGGTGGAAAATGATTCCTCGTGTTTAAGTTGAAGGGAAATTAATTGAGCATTTGAGGGCAAAGGCAGAATATGACTTTTGGTCAACCACATCCTTCCCAGAGTCACCACAAGCAGCCGGAGTGGATGGGATATGAAAAATATTCAGCATTAAAATGTAGAAGGGAGAGTGGGTGGAAGGTGCAGGACTTACAGCTGTATCTAGAAGACTCCTATCTCCTTTATTTTAACTCCTAACAATGGGAAGGTTCAGTTACATAAGAAGCCGAAGTAAAATAGTAAAATTCCTTCAGTAGCACCTTAAAGACCAACTAAGTTTTTATTTTGGTATGAGCTTTCGTGTGCATGCACACTTCTTCAGGTATCTGATAGCTGTTGATAGCTGTGTGCTAGACAGACCAGTGATCTGACATCGGGTATGTCCTATTGTTTTTCTACTCGTGTGCACAAGGACTTGCCATTCGGAAGCTTTTCACATTGCATTTTTCACATATGTACTGTGATTGCCTCCTTTCCTCTCACTTTTTTACCCCTATAACAAGCTACCAGTGAGACCAGGCAAAGCACAAAAGTGGAGGTGCAGGCAGCAGTGAGAGTCAGCCATCCATTGGCCTGCAAGCAGTCTAGTTTACTACAATGGGAGCCTGTTGGTGGTACCCAAACCCAAATGATAATGGCAAGTCACTAGAACTGTGGCTCAAATGAATGAATGAGAAATGCTGGTTGACTTCAGGAGGCATCAGAGGAAGTTCACAAACCAGACATAAATTCTTCATAACATTTACAACACACACACACACACACACACAGAGAGAGAGACAGAGAGAGAGAGAGAGAGAGAGAGAGAGAGAGAGAGAGAGAGAGAGAGAGATCCTCCTTCAGCACACAGTAGTTCATACGTGTACAGTATTTGGTTGGGTTACATTGCCTCAACAGAAATATGAAAGCTAAGGGATCAAAAAGCAGCAGCTGCTAAATTGAAGTAATAAATTTAGCACAACTCATAGTTGCCATCACCGGTCAAAGGAACTTGGGATATTTGCTTCTGATAAGGCTTTTAAATTACTTTATTACTGCAAAAAGTCAATGGAGCTCTATAAGTGCATCAAACAGCATCTATGTCTCATGGTAATACGTTCAGTGCTACTTCAAGCATCCAGTATTCTGCCATCTGTATCATACCATTAAATGTCTGTGATGTTTTATCAGTGACTGATACAAATCTGTTCCTGTAGGGCTTTACCTTTTCAATTAACACAGCAAAGGGGTGGGGAGCTGTGGCCAAAGGCACAAGAGTACTAAGGTTTGTAATACATTTACAGAGAGAGAGTTTATGGAATAACATTTTCGACAGGTGGACCTGCCTAGTCTGCCTCTCTGTGATTTAGGTATTTGGAATAATGTATTAGACACAACCTAGAGTTCACATCTAGAAGAGGCCACTGTCAGTTACAAAATGGGGTTTTACATAGGAAATTGCTAGGACCAGGACCAGGGACTATTATATATATATATATAGCATTTTTGCTTTACAGATTCCTATTGAAATCCATATCTCAAATAGCCATGGAACCTACAGGCATCATATTCCATATATCCCATCCCACAGTACTTGTCTGTAGTGGACAACTAACAAAGGGTAACTCAGGCCCACTCTAGCTGCCCCTCAGGACAGACACACTCTTTCCTTTCCAATCCCATGCCCCATGAACAAATGTCCCTGAACAAATGTTGCGGCAAGTGGGGAACAGACCTGTTTGCACTATGGTGGAAGAGGGCCCTCCAAGTGGCAATAATGCAGCAACAGTGGGTAAGCACTGCAGAAGACCTAATGAAGCAGAAGGATGTGCATACGGACCAGCAATGCACTATTGTTGTATCAATGACACAGGATGCATCCACAAAAAATCCCACCAATCTAGAGGTCCCTCAGATGAGGGGTGTATAATAGTGGGTAAGAAGGATGAAGACACAGCTCTCAAAACAACCAGCTCCTTATTCTAGCTCTGAATCCAGACTGAACAGTAGCTTAGCCAAGTGGCTTATATAGTACTCAGTAACTTGCAACAGTAACAAACTTCCCCTAGCTACCCAATCCGTGAACAGCACTCTCAATCCTTCATTTGCATGTTGTGGACCTGAGTGAGAACTGCAGCCACAGTGGGCAGGGTAAGAACTGCAGCCACGTTGGCCAGAAAGAGTACTGCAGTTAACTTAATACATAACAAGGGGGGGAGAGGGAGAGAGAGCTTTCACCTTCCTATGCCTTCTTTCCTTAGGATGAGTCAGTTTGGCATGGAGCAGCTTAGCATTACCATCACTTCTCAAACAAAAGGAGAAAGCTGCTGCACCTGTGCTCTTCAGACAAGTGTCAGTGTGAATCTCTGCCACAGGGCAGTTCTTTTCAGGCTGAATGCTCTTTCTAGCAACCACCTTAGTGGAGGCTGCTGCCTGCAGTAGTTCCTTAATCCTAATGTATTGTAATCCCTGTATATTCAGTTTCAATTCAGTTTTTTTAAAGGTTTTATCAGAAATGTTTATTACCTTGTCACAAATACTGGTGGCACAAAGGAAAACCTTGCAATTTTGATAGCTCACTTTTGCCAAATTATGTGTCGTCCGCACGTGCCCCCCCCCTCTTTGGGCAGGCCTTGAGTGCTAGAAGCCTGTCAGCCACACAGATCTGTGGGTCAGTGAGGAAAGAGAGAGTGTAGTTAAGAATAGAACTACATCCAATCTTAAAATCTGACAGGCCTGTCTGGGAGGAAAATTACAGTGTTGGGGAAGGACAGTGACTATGATTTCAGTGTTCTGTAGTAAATTTAAGTCCAGGGGTTTTGGTGGTAAGGAGGAGGCAGGCTCAACAGGAATGTGTACGCAGCCTTTGTTTCAGCCATGTCTGCTTCAGCTGCTTCCCATTATGTTCTGTGCGTTAGAAAGACCTGCGGACAAGAGAACCTTGCATCTCCCTGACCCACAGGAGAAAGCAAGACAGAAAGGGAGGAGGAAACTGAAGACTGGCAGCTAGTTTTTAATTTAAACATCACCTGCACACAACCCCCTCCAACTCCCCCCCCCCAAATATAGGTGCACCAATGTTATCCACTCTCATCTGGCCTTTAGGGAAACAAACTGCTGATTTCATCCTGTCAGGTTTATTTCTTAATGCCATTCACAGCTGCTCTTGAATGTACTGTACAGTTGTGGCTAGAAACTGGAGCTAGTAGCTGGGCACCTCCCTCCAGGTTATTTCAAGCCCTTGGGAAAATTCAGTTCCTCACACATTTTGTTATTAAATGTAATAACTGTGGGTGCTTTGTAGGCAGAAGTCTCCTAGTGCTACACAGTCATGGCTTTTCCAGTGTGAGTTATGGGCAGAATTGCAATTGGCTTTCCACACTGCTGAGTTTATTGTCCTCTCGGTGCACATCCCACTATGTTCTACCCACCCCAGTTGTGAAGCATGATGCAATGTTGCTGTGTTTCAGCCCTGTTGTCCCTCCTCTCCCTTCCATAGTTCTGTTTTAGAACATGTGCACAGATGTGATCGGCCAAATTCTGACCCATGCATTCCTCAGAAAAGTGATGGTCACTTTTCTCCCTATTCTCCAGTAGTTCTTTCTTCTGAATCCTATGTAGACCCCTTTAAAGCATGGAAGAAGGGTCAGGCTCCCAAAAGCAACAGACAGATTCATCATATCAAAGACAACAAAGAGTCTTGTGACACAAGAACAACAAATTTATCATGGTATGTATAAGCTTTCACAGACTTCTACCGCATCAGATGCAATAAGTGTTATCTTCTGTTGCAGGTGGATGTACACACACACACACACCAGAGGGATTAATAAACAGTGGGATCAGAAAGAAACAAAATACAGAAAAGTACAGACTATGACAATTTTGTGGTTCTCAACAGCTGTTGATGACACAGACATCCTGCCACTGGTAAGCCAATTCTCACATGCAGTGTGATCAAAAATCCATTCATTCTACAAGTAATAGCACTGAACCTCTTGATGAATTGCAATTTGGTGGTTTTGTGTTGAAGCCTGACTTTGAACTTTCTTAAGGATTGAGCTCTGAACTTGGGAAATGCCAAGACCTTAGGAATGGAAAAGCCTATTTTCTCCCAATTTGCTATAGCCTCTTCCTAAACTCACGGACCTGCATATTCAGGTGAGCAGGCAAAACAAGCAACAGAAATAAGTCAATCGCTTGGCAGAGAACTAGAACAGGTAAGCAGGACAAAAGGCAAGTTGTGGGTCCAGAAAAAGACAAGGATTAGAGCTGGAGGAATGACAGAAGTTGGAGCATTGTGGGGGTGCCTTCAGGTACTAAGTGCAGCACTAAATGCCTGATACGATAAGTGAGAAGGGAGAAGGGGGCATTTATCAGGCAGTGCAACTAGATAGCTGGCATAAAAGAAGCTGCTGCATGCTCAGCACTTTTGAAAAAAATCTGACCTTTCTATTGGTGCTTAAATGGGAGCTGTGCATTCTTGAAAAATTCTGTTAAGCAACTGTTGGTAGTGTATGCTGAGAATATGACATTGTGGGGACTAGCGGTTATGGGAGACGGCTGTACAGGCGGCAAGTATGGTTTATTTATTTGTAGCTACACAAGCAAAACAACAACAGTTCCCAAGCTCCAGAAACCTTCCAGAAACCTAGTACCTGCTGCATGGGATTAATTACCATCTCGTATGGCTCATTATAGGCTACTAGTTTTCATCTTAATGTTTGGACAATCCTGGACTTTTGACCGGACATCAGTAATATTTATAGCACTGTCTGTGGAATCCTGTACATCTCAGAAGCAAATCCCATTAAGTTCAAGCTTCTTACTCCCCAGTAAGTGGGAAGAGAAAGGCAGCCTGAATACAGATCACTCTTTTGGTATAATTAATATTAGCTAACACCTAAAGCTAACTTCCATTCTGAAGGAAATCAGGAAATCAGCCCTGAGTGCTCACTGGAAGGACAGATCCTGAAGCTGAGGCTCCAATACTTTGGCCACCTCATGAGAAGAGAAGATTCCCTGGAAAAGACCCTGATGTTGGGAAAGATGGAGGGCATTAGGAGAAGGGGACGACAGGATAAGATGGTTGGACAGTCTTCTTGAAGCTATGAACATGTGTTTGACCAAACTGCGGGAGGCAGTGGAAGACAGGAGTGCCTGGCGTGCTCTGGTCCATGGGGTCACGAAGAGTCGGACACGACTAAACAACAACAACAACACCTGAAGAGCAGCACTCCTGCCAACTTAGCAGTTCAAAAGCACCTCAAAGTGCAAGTAGATAAATAGGTACTGGTCTGGGGAAGGTAAATGGTGTTTCTGTGCTCTGGTTTGCCAGAAGTGGTTTAGTCATGCTGGCCACATGACCAGGAAGCTGTCTGCGGACAAATGCAGGCTGCCTCAGCCAGTAACATAGCTGCCAAGTTATCCCTTTTTAAAGGGATTTTCCATTATGCTGAATAGGCTTCCTTGCGAGAAAAGGGAAAACTTGGCAGCTATGGCCAGTAAAGCAAGATTAGTGCTGCAACTCGAGAGTTGTCCGCGACTGGACTTAACGGTCAGGGGTCCATTTACCTAAAGAGCAGCACAACTAATTCTACAAGCAAAGGGGCATTTCAGAGTCATTTTTGGTGTAACTTAGGGTGTATTGTTCAAAGAAAAAATAATAAATAAATAAATCTACAGGATATATTGAAGCACTTGTGGACATCATCATCATCTCTATATTTTGGAAACTTGTTTTTTTGCTATGCATTTGACAACTCCTAAGTCAGGGGTCCCCAAACTAAGGCCCAGGGGCTGGATGCAGCCCAATCGCCTTCTAAATCTGGCCCACGAAAGGTCCAGGAATCAGCATATTTTTACATGAGTAGAATTTGTCCTTTTATTTAAAATGCATCTCTGGGTTATTTGTGGGGCATAGGAATTGGTTCATATTTTTTTCAAAATATAGTCCGGCCCCCCACAAGGTCTGAGGGACAGTTGACCGGCCCCCTGCTGAAAAGGTTTGCTGACCCCTGTCCTACGTTATCATAACCAGATTTTGCATGATGTTATACAAGATTTGGAACAGGTTTTGTCTATGTTTAGGGACAATTGAACGCTATTTTGAGTCGAGATGTTGGACAGAAACTTTCAAAACTCCACCAATTTTTAAACACTGATTTCAAAACTGCACTAATGTTGTGTTTTTCTAGAATCCCCAAACACCAGGTTCAAAGCTTCTAGTTATTCATAACAGAGTTACTGCTGAGCAATTTACATTAACTGTGTTCCATCTTATGCAGCTGGATTATTGTGTAAGTGGTTTCCAGTTTACTCAGCTAACCTGAACCCAGGCCAAAGAAGAGAGATTGGCACTGGGGCAGGATGGGGAGCGGGTGATCATATAAGGAAGAGAGTTCTGCATACATTCAAGTAGTTAGCTTGGGCTCCAAGTATATTGTTTTCATTCACATACATTATTTTCAATCCTAAGCACAACAATGCAGCTTTTTTAAGGGCCTTAGAACTGCCAACTCTTTATCTTTTTTTGTAACATGGTTTCTACGCATTGCCATCTTTAAACTGTTCAACATGGTTGCATTGAAATACATACCAGTATTTGTTTACTTTAGAGCATATGATATGCAAGCATTACATAGCATTAAAAAGAAAATAACAAAACAACAAGCGACAAAGTTTTCTGAATATGATAACAAAGTTACTAGCGTATACTGTATACCTTTCTTGGGGTATGTCCTGAAATCTGTTTTAAGCGCTTGGACTCAGTCCATAGCTGCCAAGTTATCCCTTTTTTTCAGGGATTCTCCATTATGCTGAATAGGCTTCCTCACGAGAAAAGGGAAAACTTGGCAGCTATGACTCAGTCTGCTGATAAATGTGAAGCAGTGGGTGAATAAAAATGAACAACCCCCTCTGTGCTTTAATGTGGGAGAAGCCTTACCACTTGTTAAGGTCTTCTCACCAGACTTCCACATCTCTCCTCCAGAGGAGGGTGATAACAGCAAAAAGGAAGTCTGAGACGGGCAGTGATGGCGAGTCCTTTTCCCCAGCCTCTCAGAAGTTCCAGCTGCTGATTTTGGTCTTACTGCTTATTGATGATGAGATGTGTAAACAGATAAATATGCTACATTCAATAGAACATGCTCAATTCTTAGCCGCCTTGATCCCTGCTTTGGAATGCTGAAACAAAAAAAAAACATCAGTGCAGTTTTGAATCAGTGGTTAAAATCACTGGAGTTTTGAAAGATCCAATCTACCATCTTGATTCAATTGCATCCAAACACAGACAAAAACCTGCTCCTTGATCTCAGGAATCATTATGCAAAATCTGGCTACAGTCTCTGAAGAGGTGTTCAAATGCATAGCAAACAAACTTCCAAAATATATACCATAGTAGATGAGCCAAACTTTCTCTCTGTGTGTACATGCACATACATAATGTGTCTGTGTGTCTGTGTGTGTGTGTCTGTCTGTGTGTGTTGGCATGCAAAAATATTCAAAGCCACTGCATGAATAAATTAGACAAACCATGAACATTCAGATTTCTGCATCAGAACCAGACCAATGTCCAACTAACAGCCTGGATAACTGGACTTCTTTAACCCATCTACAGTCTGGGCTGGCGCAGCAGCCTAGGGTAAGCCAATATCCAGATGCCAATAGGATTGAGGAGGAATCCGAAGGCAGGGTAGGAGCAAATCAGGATCAAATAACCCAGGCTGCCAGAACTCAGGGAGTCCATGTTGCTCATGGAAGACTCAGCTGGAACAGGGAGTCTTTATTCTCAGCCAGGAGGTGTGAAGTCAATTCTGGGGTTTAAAGGAGAAGGCTACCACCTGCAGTTCGGTGGTTCACCAGATCATGCGTGGTTGCAGGACACAGATCCAGCAGCTCCTTATGCTAATATGTGAGATAAAGAGGTGGCAGCAGTTAGGAACCCCTCCATAAGAAAGAGGGGTTAAGTTAACATGTATTTGGCTCTAATAGGATGCAAAAGCTATTTTGCACCTAAACAGCTTGGCGCTATAGATATAGATACATATCTGCGTTCATCAGCTGATCAAGGCTTGAATGGCAATGAACGTCTGCTTAAGTATTTGTTTCATTTGAAAGTAAATAATATTTCATTTCAGCAGAGCTTCCAGAGTGGTTTACAAAAATAAGATAAAGAATTTAATTAAAATGTAACAAATGTTTCAAAATACATTTAAAAGCCTGGGAGAATTAAAAACATATTTGACTGGTGCCAAAAAGTTTAATGTCAGTATCAGGCAGGCGTCCCTGGAGGGGAATCCCTGGGGAGGATTGAAGTACATGGTCCATAAAAAGAGACGGTGAAACAAGAGATTGTTACCAACTACCAAGCATAGCTGCCAAGTTTTCCCTTTTCTCGCGAGGAAGCCTATTCAGCATAAGGGAAAATCCCTGTAAAAAAGGGATAACTTGGCAGCTATGCTACCAAGGCAGATGTGGCATAAGTCGTTGCTTAGGACCTAGACTTCTGTTTGCATAGAACATACTGCTGAACTTTTGCGGATTCATTTTTGCACTGAATTAAGGGTATTGTTTTACTGGCCTCACTATATTTTATTGGCTAGTGAAAGACACTTGTTTAGGGTATTATCCTCTGTGTGCATAGCATTAGGATTGAAATTAGGATTGTTAGGATTGTTTTGCTAAAACTCACTAAAGTTTGACATGCTAAAATCGATTATATATTGCTGAAATTGCCATTATTTGGACTGAGTTGCTGCTGTAGGCTAGAATAAGAACTGGCTTGTGTTGATGTGATCAGCTTTCCTAAAAACAGTATAAATTGAGAGAGGGGGTGGAAACTAAATTCAAGTAGGAATATATACCAGAGCACATCTAGACATGGCACAGTGTGACTTGGAGATGCCATGCAAATGAGGTCCCAAAAAGCAGCAATCACCCTAGTGTGTCTGGGAAGCTCTATGCCTTGCTCCCCAGCAGAACAGACATTTCACAGTAATATTATTTATCTTCCTTCACTAGTCATTTCCCCAATAATGATAGTTTCCTAAACACCTTTAGATTCTAATTATTACTTACTAGGCAGTTGACAGGGGGAAAGGCAGCTGTTTCCCATCAAAAAGGGCTGCTGCTAATGGTTCCTAGAAAGTCACCCTTACAATGGATTGTTATGAGTTGGTGGGAGGCAGGATAGACTGTATGCTGACACCCTTCTAATTGCTGGATCCAGCAAGTGTTGAAATCTAAGCAAGTATTCACATTCTTGGAATAGCCAGGCTAGCTTCCTGGAGAAGCAATACCCTCAGTATGGGTCATTAAGGTAACAAATGAAGTGGATCTGTGGCATATGACAAATGGGTGAGCCCCCTTCCCTCAAATTGCTGGTATTCCAGGTGTTGGTCCTGTATACCTGAAGGAGCGTCTCCACCCCCATCATTCATCCCGGACTCTGAGATCCAGCACTGAGGGCCTTCTGGCGGTTCCCTCATTGCGAGAAGTGAGATTACAGGGAACCAGAGGGCCTTCTCGGTAGTGGCACCCGCCCTGTGGAACACCCTCCCAGCAGATGTCAAGGCAATAAGCAACTATTTTACTTTTAGAAGACAACTGAAGGTGACCCTGTTTAGGGAAGTTTTTAATATTTAATGTTGTATTGTTTTTAACACTCGATTGGGAGCCGCCCAGAGTGGCTGGGGAAACTCAGCCAGATGGGTGGGGTATAAATAATAAATTCTTTTTATTTTTATTATAGTAGTTAGAAAGACATAGGCCACAGTGGACAGGTAGGTGTGTGTGTGTAAGCTAGAAGCTGGAGGCAAGGCAGCAGGCTGGGAAGCCAGAGAGAGAGCCAGCGGCTATGGCAGAAGCAAGACCCCTCAGTGGTGTAAATAGTGTGAACCAGTCCATCACAGGCTCAGGTTGTGTATATATGTAAATAAGCCATATATCATAAAGACACCACAGTCTCCTTTTCCTCATTCTGAATGAAACACAAACCCTGGGTAAGCAACCCGAACCCCTGGAATCTCACACTGCTGAGACTGGGGTGGTGTGCAGCAGTATAATAGCATAATGGCTGAAAGTAAACTGGAGATGTAAAATAGGTTGCTTAACTGTTATGTTGCTATTCCAACTAAAGGTTGTTCTCAGGGGTCATACATGGTAAGCCATACTCTCACTTACTGTGATGTACAACTGAGGCCAAAGGCTAGGACCCAAAGGGCTATTTCACTCATGCCCAAAGGCTTGAGTGTACCCTATAGGAGGTTTCGCTTTTAAACATTATTATTAAGAACTGTCCCCAAGCTGTATCTGAAATAAAATTGGGCTCCGTTGTCCAAAGTTGGCAGTATATATAACAAAGCTGCAAAGGCGTCTGAAACAAAGCCTTTGTGTTTCCAGTAACAACTTATATTGAAAACACTGGCAAATATGGTTAATAATTCTCCTAGTTCTTCATTTACAAATCTTAACTCCCTTAACTAAGCAATGGTAATGACACTAAACAATGCTGCCATCTACAGGGGAATATTCTACAACAGTTGGACTACACATCAAACATGGTGAGGAAAGTTATTTAATACTAGGACTGTAGCCTTTAAATTATTGATTTGTTAATCAATACAAGCCATTTTAATCAATTAAAATAACATAAATTAATTAGGCAAGACATTTTTTGGGGTGAAATAAAATTATTTTTAACATAGAGCTGTCAAATGGAAGGCACCACCTTAGAAGAGAAGAAAGGAATCCTTTGCCTACATGAGCGTTAACTATGACACATACATGCACCATCTAAAAACTAGAAAGTATAGTTTTTTCTATAAAGCAGTAGTTTGTCATTTGCAAATGTATGCAGATTTAATTATTTGGTTAGTTAACTAGCAGTACAATTCCATACACACTTACCCGGGGGTATGCCCCATATTGATCTAAAATACTTGCTTCTTAATGCTACAGTTCACCATAATATTTCTTCAACTACCGTAGGTGGTAGCCCTGCTTTAAACATCAGACTCTTTTGTACAAACGCATAAATTGTATTATTATAAACAGCATAGTATTTAGCAATAATGTTGGAGCTGCCAAGAGAATCAAAAGTACATAGGTTTAGATCAAATATCATAAAGTTTTTGTTTAATTAATCTTTAGCTTCGTCTATCTATATACCATTTCCTCTGTTCCACTCAAAAACTGGGGTGCATCATAGCTGCCAAGTTATCCCTTTTTTAAAGGGATTTTCCCTTATGCTGAATAGGCTTCCTCGCGAGAAAAAGGAAAACTTGGCAGCTATGGGGTGCATGGACAATGAAAATAAATATTTCAGGCTGCTTAATTCTCAGTGCATGAGTTGCAGTGTTTATATATGTGGAAATCTTCCTATGAATTAAGGTGATTTCTCTTTCCCAACCTTCTCCAACTGACATTCGGCTTCAGCATAAATCACCCAGGAATCTTGGGTGAGATGGGGAAGAGAAATTAGTCAGACCTAAGCCTCTTTTTCCTTGCAAACTTCTCCAAATCTTGGGCAACAGGAGGAAGCCCTCATGCATGGAGCTTGGAGGGGAAAAGATGGAAGCAGGATGACAGAAATGTCTCCTTGCATCAGGAAGTCCCTTTTATATACACCCTTTTAGCCATACTAGATTCAATTGATTCTTAAAGAGCTCTTTATTCATAACATCCAGCCGCATTCTCAACATATTCTGTCTTCCTATTTCATCTAACTCCTCCCATCTCTTCCCCGCCCTGGACAAACTTCTTTAAGCACAGACTTATAGTCAACAGAGCACAACAGCCCTCTTGCTGCCTCCTGCTGTTTTTTCAAACCTCTGACACTGCAAGGAACCCCTGGAGAGGCTTGGAAAAACAGCAAAATAAGTGGCTCCCAACTGATTTGATTCCCCTCCATGCTCTTGGCATCAGACCATGTTTCAAACTGAAGTTGAAGGAGAAAATTGGGAGAGAGGATTTGTCTTAATTTACAGAAAGTTTGGCATCCACACTGAGCACCCCCAGTTTTTTATTCTCACAGAATGCCTGCAATTCTTATAAACCAGAACTGTGCCAAACCATTTCGTTATTACAACAAGCAAACTGCAGTTTAATTATGTAAGCAAGATTGGGGTGGGGTGGGGAAAGAATGACCAAGAGAGTGGACAAACACCCCTCCCCCCCCAAAAAATATGTCAAGTTCTTCTCACTGGAGTACCAATGAATAAGATGACTGAAAAAAACGGAGTGTGTGCCAACTGCAAACACACAAAAAGAGGATATGAGCAACCTGTTTGCAAATTACAGTCATACCTCGGTTTAAGTACGCTTCGGTTTGAGTACTTTAAGTACTCCGCGGACCCGTCTGGAACGGATTAATCCACTTTCCATTACTTTCAATGGGAAAGTTCGCTTCAGGTTAAGTACACTTCAGTTTAAGTACTCAGCGGACCGTCTGGAACAGATTAATCCACTTTCCATTTGTTTCGATGGGAAAGTTCGCTTCAGGTTAAGTACAGACGGAACCAATTGTGTACTTAAACCAAGGTACCACTGTAGTGCTGCCACATGGACGCCACAGCTTAAATGACAATGGCGGTTGGTACCCATTGAGACTGGTGGGGCAAAGGCAAGGAGACAAACAAACAGTAGGTGAAGTCAGAGCCAATGGCAGAGTCAACTCATTCTATTTTTCTCCCTGCTGATTTCTACAAGTGGGACACTTTGAGACTGAGGAGGAGGAATCTTCCGGACTCGTTGTAAGTAAGATGGTGGGTAGGAATGCAGACTCAAGTTGATAGGGTTGTGTCCCACTATTAAGTGAGGAGTTACTGCACCTTAATCCTGCAGTGCTGCCACTGAGCAGCCAAGGACTGATGGTTCTTATAGGGAATCTGATGGATGGCCTCTCCTCCTGAGCTGGCTGGGTGGCTGGGATTTGTCTCTGAATGGAGTGGCAAGTCTTTATTAAGTGTTGGCTCTAATGTGGAGGAGGGCGCCATTTGGAGCCCTCCACCACGCAGTAAAATATTTTAGATTGGCATGCTGTGGCTATGCTATAGTCTAAGGCAGGGTCCTCAAACTAAGGCCCAGGGGCCGGATGCGGCCCAATCGCCTTCTAAATCCAGCCCGCGGACAATCCAGGAATCAGCCTGTTTTTACATGAGTAGAATGCGTCCTTTTATTTAAAATGCACCTCTGGGTTATTTGTGGGGCCTGCCTGGTGTTTTTACATGAGTAGAATGTGTCCTTTTATTTAAAATGCATCTCTGGGTTATTTGTGGGGCATAGGAATTCGTTCATATTTTTTTTCACAAGGTCTGAAAAAGTTTGCTGGCCCCCGGTCTAAGGGGTATGGAGCTTTCATTCGACCAAGAGGCAGCCAGAGAATCCTGCTCCCCTCTTTGGTGGAGATCTCATTGGGCCTGAGTACCAGTGAGTCCTTTATTCCATTCTCCAGCCGTGTCCCCTAGAGAGACCGTCTTTATTTTGAGAAATAGTGAGTAAGAACAATGGCCTGAAAGTAAAAAGAGATGTAGCTTGGATGACATAGAGGATAAAGCTATCACTAGCCACCAACCAATATTTACTATTTTCTATTTCCACTGTCAATGGCAGTGTGCCTCTATATACCATCACAAGTGGGAAGAGTTGCTGCTGCTGCTTGTGAGCATCCCATAGGCACCTGGTTGGCCACAGTAGGTATATAGATGGGCCTTTTGTCTGATACAGAAGGGCTGCTCTTTTAAGTTACGTTGGAACAGTTTTGCTGCTAACATATTGTGTGACTGCAAACAAATGTATGCTTTTAGTTTTGCTATCACTTCCCTATCCACACGAGCATGATGGCTTTCATCCTAGATTTCCGCCCCCCCCCCCCCCAGCTACAGTTGAAATCATTACCAAATATATATAGTTTTGGGCAAGTTCATTAGTGCAATCTGCTATCTCTACAGTAGGTTTCTCCAGAAATTGACCCACAGTAGCCCTGGTGTGCTATGCACCAGCTGTAGAAATGATCAAAGGGAATTGCACCAGAGGATCACTCAGGAAAGCAAGCAAAGCCTTATGCTACAGGGAAGGGCAAAAATCAATAAAACAAACAAGCCCTATTGAAAAAAATATGAAAACAAATTCCTTTGCTCAAGTGCTTCACCCATAGCAATGCCTTATACACTGTTGAAACAGAAATCCCTCAAATGCATCCAGAATCACATCACCCTGAAAGTCCCATCATGCACTTGTCCCCACATAACAGTGAAATATGTCGCGTCCTCACGCTCTGTACCTCATTCTGGCAACTGACTGACACCCACTCATTGCTTCTGGAAAATAGCTAACTTCAGGAACTGGAGGTCTTTCAACACAGAGATATTTCCACATATTGAAATGCTTTGAGCACCCTTAACTCGGTGTTATTTGGTGCCAGCATTTCTGCTTTTTTCTGTACTTGAACTGTTGTTCAAGGTGTTTTGTTCTTGAGTTTGCTTGGCATGCAAACTCTTTGAGGAAGATCTTTCTGCATATGCCTGTTTTTAGGCATTGTGCATCACCCAGTGGTGGCTGGTGCCCATTGGAACTGGTGAGATGGAAGGCAGGCAGACTATCAACAGGTGGAACCAAAGTCAATGACAGGCAGAGCCAACTACATTTTATATTTGGAGTTCATCAAGAGAAACACTGAGACTAAGGAGAAACAGGAAGCCAATTGGAAATGTCAGAAAGGAAGGCAGACAGGCATGTAAGGGCCCTGACTGAAGGAGACTGAGGTTGCGGGAACAGTGTCCCATAGCCAGGGGGGCAGCTGCCCCTCCATCAAGAAAAACAACAGAAATACTTAACTAACAGACAAATCACGTTGGTTCTTCTGCCCCCCTCAAAAGTCTTGCACCCATGCAACTGGTTTATTCAGTGTCCATCTTGATTTGCTTGCACAAAGCTTATGTGGAGAATAGACCTGACAATTCATTCCAATTTAGTGTTACGGGTTTGCAGGGGGCAAGGGTCCCCTAAAATTTCTGGGTGCCAGGTTCTCCCCATAATTTCTGAAATTAATGTAAGGTTTCATTGATGGATTTAGCAAAGCCTAGTATGGGAGCAGCATAACTTTCTAGGATGTACTTCATGTTCCCATTTTAAGGGAGAGATGTAAGAATATTACCCTTCAGTTTTCTTATAATAAACAGCACCATAGACTATGTTTGTTACTGGCTTTCTGGTGATTGTCTCACTTTGGTTCCATTTAGATGTTACCATAGTGTGATGGGAGCCTCTTTCCTGTGGGTTCATCCCACGATGCTGCAATCACCGTGGTGGGGTGCGCCTCAAGAATGCCTTTTGCACAGAACCAGCACCCCACTGATTAACAAAATTTGAGAGTCTCTGCTCAGGAACAAAACTGATGTTAAACCATTACATTTATTTTAAAATAATTGTTTCATATTAGCTTCCGTCAGGAAATTTTAACAGGCAAATTGGCCTGTGCCTGGAGACCTGCTATTTGTCACAGTCTAGCAAGATTCCCTTTGATTTTTCATGCTGCGCAGCCCAATTAATGCACTTCTATTTACACTAAAGCATTATGACAGTCGTAGCAACGCAATAAGGAGGAGGAAAACATTGGCCTCAAATGCAACTAGTCATGGCTTAAAGCATTTTTTCTAGAATAATTTCTAGCCTGTACACTTGGGACCACCCAGTCAAACATATTCCACCTGTCTTTCAGTCAAACTTGTTTTTGTTGCCTGTTTGGGACTGCCAAAACAGGGGTACTATCAATCACAGTTCATAGTTGGAGGGTTACTTTAACAAATCATGCAGGTCTCCCATAAGCCATACCCTGCCCACATATTATCTGAGATTGTACTGCTGTCCTTCCAGAGCTAACATTGCAGATAGTGTTACTAGTCCTATGTTATTTTGCCACTACTTTCAAGATCTGATCAATATCGGTGCCCTTGAATACTATTTAGCTTGTCTTTATCTTTGCATAAATAAACAGAACAAGCTACAGCAGTGTTTTATATTAAACAAGATGGAGCTGGAAGATGGTTTGCTCAAGGATCAGCAGGAATGATGTTTTGGAGTAGATTCTTCATATTGAGGCCTCAGGACATCTAGTCTTATGTACTGGAGGCATCTCTCTTAATAGAGGATTGGGAAGTTAATCTAGTTTGAAACTAGTTTAGCCGTCATGTTTTCTTCAGGAAACCCAAGGACATTTCCCCAACAATTCTGTAAGCATGTCTAGCTGTCTATGTGTCTGTAAATGCTAATGTAAATGGCTGGACTTTTAATTTCTGTTGTTTCCTAGCCCTACAATTGCAACATGCACGCAAACAGCACAGAAGAAGCTCAAAACACTTTTTAGTGTGACATGAAAATGCCCTAAGGACAAATCCAACCATAGGTATATATATTGAGGCTGCAATCCTGACTGGGGCTTGCTTTTGAATAGACATGTACAAGACTGAGCTGTAAGTTTCACTTATTTCAATGGAACGAGTGTGTGGCTCACTCATTTGTATAGTTGGAAGTAACTACCATTATGTTCAACAGAGCGTAGTCCTGCAAAAGTAGAAGATTGCACAGATGATTGCAACCTTAACATTCTCATTGGAGAGGATGAAATACAGTATATGCAATTTTAGATGGATCATGCCCATAGTTATACAAAGGAATGCTGAGATCCTCAGATAGAGAATCTAACGGAGCAATAATCGGGAGACAAGGACCCATTCAATTTGTACCACTTTTTCAGAGAAGTTGCAGAAGAAGATGTTGCATCGCCTACTGCGATTTTCAAAGTCCGCTTTGTTTAATTCTCATTTCTGTGCTTTCTGTTTCCAGGTGGCTTACCAGTTCAGCTAATTGATTTTTCACATGTGTGTTATCTTCTCGGAGCTGCTCTATTAGTCTTTCTTGCATTTGGTTCTTATTTTCTAGAGCAGAGATGGTATTAGTGAGGGTTTCCACTTTGGAGGTCAGATCACTGATTATTGTCTTCAGGGGAGTCTTCAATAGCTCTGCAAGTTTCAATTCCATTTCCCTCAGGTTCTGGGGGGATGTTGTGGTCTCAGTGCTGTTCACCATCTCTCTGGTTGGTGCTATCTCAATCTCCCTGGTGGTTTTGGTTTGAGATGTGTGCAGTGTCCTTTTGGAGTTAGGGGTGTTGTGATTAGGAGTTTTAGTGGTGGTGGTTCCTGGGTGTTGTTGAGTTGAACAGGCATTGTTGACTGGAGGCTTTTAGAGCATCTAGATTAGGTGGCCATTTTTGTCATGCCTGGGCTGTGTTTTAATGACTTCTCTAGGGTCACCGTGGTCACCTCAGCAGTGTTGACAAAGCCAGAGGCAGACAAGCAGACCGACAAGACAAACAGTTGACATAGAGGGGTTAACAGGCAGACATGCAAGAGACAGATGGGGTGGGGCCAGAGAGAGGGGGTGTGGTGGTTGTTTGTGGATGCACATGTGCATGCACACCTACACACCTGTACACACAATGAGGGAGTGGGGATCAGTTAAGGGTGGGATTCTGTAGTAAAATGTTAAAAATTAAAGGAGTTTGTGTGGCTCCCTGATTGGCCTCTGTCTGCTTCCCTCGCGCCTGTCGCCAGAGAGGTCAGGTCAGGGCCGGGTTTGGACTGGGCCGTGTGCTTCTACATGGCCTCCCTGGCACTCCCGGTCCCCTCCTACTTCTCTCTCGATGGCTGCAGGGTGGTGGCAGTGGAGGCTGGTGAGTGTTCAGCTGGGTCGGGTGGGGGACTCCGCTGTGTTCTGTTCAGCTCCAGAGGCCTCCAGACCTCCGAGTACTGTTGGATCGCTGCTGGGGCGATCCCAGTCCCCGTGGAGCTGAGGTTGTTAGGGGAAGAGGTTGGGGGCTCTGCTCAGCCCTCTTGAGTCTCTGGCTCCCCCTTGTTTGTGACAGTGGTGGCATTGGCAGCGTGGGACCAGCCAGAGAACCCTGTTGGTGTTGGCGGTCCCTTTGAGTTCAGCACTCCTAGGGCGCTCACCATCTTGTCTCACCAGGACTCCCCTTGCATACTTCTCTTCATCCATAGATCTCAGAGCACATCACAACATGAAAAGGGCCAACTGTATATATATATATATATATATATATATATATATATATATATATATATATATGGCCAGTTTAGCTGAGTCATGGCTGGGAGTGAACAGGAAACCACAACTTTAAGGGTTGGTATCAGGTAGAAGTAAAGCCTAGTTTAAAATGTGGGCAAACAGTGAAAAATGGCAGGACAGCATCAATATAAGGGCCATTCCACCTGCCAGATGCTTCAATAATGCTTTGTTCTAACTTTGTGGACTGGCAGCCTCCACGAAGTGGCTTTATAAAGGTGGGAGGACAACAGGAAAAGCTCTGGGATGCAACATCATCTGCATTATATTTAATAACTGGGTGAATTAATGATGTCATTTCAGATAAAACAGCTAGTGTGGAAGAAACCCTGAGCTCTATCTGAATCATAGAATCATAGAGTTGGAAGAGACCACAAGGGCCATCCAGTCCAACCCCCTGCCAAGCAGGAAACACCATCAAAGCCATCTGATGACATACCCAGCTGTGTTTGTTACATTTATAGCCTGATTTTCCTCCAAAGAGCTGAAGGTGGCATACATGATTCCCTCTGCTTTTTACACTCACAACAACCTTGCGAGGTAGCAAGCGAATGACCCAAAGTCACCTAGTGAGCTTCCTGGCTGAGTGGGGATTTGAACCTGGATTTTCCCCATTGTAGTCCAATACTCCAACCAGTACATCACATTAGGAGTCACTTCAGTAGGGATACATATATCCATCTTAAGTATATATATTTCACATTGGATGTTTCTTTACAACATAAACCTTCTAAGAATCCGCCATTCTGGTAAGCCTAACCCATACATTAGTAAGAAAAGCCTGGATTTTACTATCCAAAGAACTTAAATTTGTTCCAAAAATTAAGCAGGAAGGAAAGGCAGATCAACTACAAAGAATCCACCTTAATTTTTGCTTCTGTATTCCCTTTAATGCAGTCAGTACCCCAAACCCTACTGTACTATAATGGAGTTGAGTTTATTTTAATTAAGAAACCCTAAGTAGGCAGGAACATGTTGGCCTCACTGTTCTGGTGGAATCTCATGATAGCCAATTATATCTAAATAATACAGTGTTAGATGTAATAAATTTCCAACATTTGAAAAATAAATAAAGATTCCCATATATTTTTAAGGATCTATTGGTTTGAATGAGATACAGTCTGACAGCTGTTCATGTGCAGAATGTTTATTACAGTATATTATTTATTTATATACCACCTTTATCTTCCAAGGTTGTGTACATGATTCTTCTCTTCTCCATTTCATCCTTACAACAACCCTGTGAGGTAAGTTAGGCTAAGAGATGGTGACTGGCCAAGGTCACCCAGTGAGCTTCAGTGGGGATTTGAACCCTGCTCTTGAGACCAGTTCGTAGTACAGCACTCTAAACGGGAGCAAATTCTGTTACTATCGTAAGTTGCTTTTATGCTAAACTTGAAAACAAAGGATAGCATTTATTAAACAGATATCACAGTACTATTTGTGTTGATCATGTCAGAATACATGAGAGGGGGGATTTTTGTATCCTCAATTTTTGGCAGACAAAAACTGCCAGATAACAATGCTTTTGGTATTTCATTCACATTTACCCATACTGAATAGCAAGGAAGCTAGCAATAATCCCTATCTCACCTCTGGAAAAAATGTACTGGGTTTGTTAAAATGCTAATAATGTTTGTCCTTACTTTAGTCCTGGCTAAAGAGCCCTGATTAATAAAGGTAAGCACACATTCTGTAAAACAAGTGTCTCCCATAATCTACATCTGTTTGTAGAAGGCTAAGCACATGGTATATAATTTGTGTTATTCATTGCTCTGGTCATGGGTTAGTTCTAGTTATTAAATGTAATGCTGTGTCTGAAGGAAACAGCAATGTCTATGATACTTTAATTGGTGTATCAGATATTTAATATAGGAATGAATGAGGCCAATATTACTAGAAAAACACTGAATTCAGTCTAGAGCAGGATTAGTTATCTGAAGGCCTACGGACCACATCTACTCCCTGTCCCAATTTTATCTGGCCTCCTCACTCTTTCCTGTGTCAGACTGGAAGCATGAGGCACCACTTGTTTGACAGGTGCCTCCGGTAAGAAACAGTACATGCACCCTGTGTTGTCAAGGCATTGCTGCTCCCTAAACTAATGTGCTGGGGAAGAAGCATTAACCCAAGACCAAAAACAGTGGTCTGAAAAAGAGATTTCTGCAAGGGGACATGAGAGGTCTCCCCATTGGTTCTACTTTATGTTTTAAATTGGGAACACTTGCACATTGTAACATGTAAAGCTGCCTGCCTTACTAGTAAGAATGGGGGAAAGGTTTCTTCTTGAACTTCCTGGGTAACATGTGAGCACATGGAGTCACTTGTGCATTTTTCTCACAATTAGATGCCCAAGTTCTAGGTAGATGCAAAGCCCACACATCTCAGGGGAGATGTAAAACATGCAGGTGCTCAAGCTTCCTCTTCCCCTGCTTGAAATTATTTCTAACATGGCAAGTGTTATAATTTTCAATAGGATAGGAAGCTAAAATAAGTGCTCCGGTCTTAAATAGATTAACCAAATGCTAGTTTGGCTTCAGGCCATATGTCTAGCCACTGAAGTCTATGGTGTGGCCTAGTGTCTAGACTACTTTCAGGTTTTGACAGGAGTGAATTGACAGAGGCCATCTGACAAAGTGCCTCTGCTTTCATGGCATATGGAATGAGTGGACTGCTAGATTTGATTGGTGGACTACTAAAAATGTTTCTTATTTGATGTGGTGAATGTAGCATTGTAGCCATTTTCTCACATGTAGTAGACTTAATGCTATAAACACGCTGCCCTACAGCAGCATGCTATTTCTCATGCAGGGTTAATCTTCAGGCACTTAACACGCAAGGAATTTCTATTGGTGAGTATTGCATGTCCCACTTTAGAAGAACAGGGAGCTTGTGTAGCCCTCCAGATGTTGTAGTTCAGCAACTCTCTGCATCACTGACCCCTGGCCTGACATGCTGGCTGCGGCTGCTGGGAGCCTGGAATCGTAGGACATCTGGAGTGCCACAGGTTCCCCATCCCAGCTTTGGAACTACCTTTTTCCTAGAAGGAAAGGTGTGCAGCCTTTCCAGAAGCAAAGTGAGATACATTGGGGGGGGGGATTCACTTGCTGAACGTGCCAGTCAAGCTGATTTTCAAGGCACAAGCCTCCGCCCGCCCGAAAAAGAGAGCAACCCTAGCAGCTCCTTGAACCATTTGAGCAGCTTTCATGAACTGCAATGCCGCCCCTGGGTTTGGGGCTCCTGCCAACGACCCATAGTGGCCAACTCCTAGGAGCTGAGGTCCCTTTGCACCCCCCAATAAAATATTTGAGGGGGCTGAGTCCCCCCAGTGGATGGGCATTGCCATTCAAATAATGTGGTCTGAAACCCCCCCATACTTTATTTAAGTTGCCACCCCTGTTAGACCCCATAGGGGAGCGTACCTTGGGGCTGCCATCCCATGAGACTGAGCTGCACTTACTTGGGAACTGAGTGGGGAACGTTTACGTCCGAGGAAGCCCCCCCCCCCCCGGGACAGGCTACTTACTACCTGGACGGCTCAAGGTCGCACCCTAAACCCGGGTTGCCGTTTGCGGGTCTCTTCCCGCCCTCCACCCGGTGGGTGGTGACTTCTTGCTCGCCTAGGAGTAAGACCTGACGAAGGGAGAGCTGGCCACCTGGCGCTCTTTCGCTGAGCAGGCGAGCCAGCAACAGGCGAGAGGAGCGGCGACGGCCGAGTAGGGGGCGCGCGGTTGTCCCACGCCGGGGAAAGGGGCGGGGCGGTCCCTTGGCTTCCGCTCAGCTCGTTCTGGGGCTGGAGGGAAGCGGGAGGCTCCCAAGTCCCCTTCCCCCCTCTCCTTCCCAGAGCGGCAGCAGCGCCTAGATGAGGAGGCGGCGGCGGAGGAGGTGGGGAATCCATAGAGCGCCTCCCTCCCCGTCTGCCGAGCGCGGCGCACTCGGAGCATGGAGCCCGCCTGAGCCACTCGGCGGGCAGCTGCTGCTGCGGCACAACATGGAGGCGGCAGCGCCGCCGCCTCGGCTGCTGCTCCTGTCCCTGCTGGCCGCCGTGGTGTTTCGGGGCAGCTTGGGCGCCGCCGTCGGGGGTAAGTTTCGGGGCGAGGGGAGGGGGATCCGGCGGGCGGCAGCTGCCTTTCCCGGGCTCGGGGAGAGCGGGGAAGCCTTTTGTTGTGGAGACGGAAACTTCTCCGCGCAACTCGAGAAGTGGGACTTGGTGGGAATGGAGGAGGCTGGCATGGGACGGAGGCGGCGGCGGCAGGGAGGAAAAGCGGAGGGTGGAAAAAACGAGTGGGGGGGGGATCGAGGAGACTCGTGGCCGTGAGGACCTCGGGGCCAGGATCCGCAAGAGGCACAGCGGGGTGTTTGCGAGGGCGACCCGTACCAGATCGGGCAAGAAAAAGGACGGAAAGCTGCTTCGTTGTGGCTTCCCCCCCCCCCCGCCAACAAGTTCTCGGCGCTTGCGTGACCTACTCATCCCCCAGCACCAAAAAATAAATGTAGGGTGTTTTGTTTGATGTGTGTGTGGGGTGAGCCTTCCTTTTTCCTGCTGGCCAGGAAAGGATTCCCGTCGCCTTTTGCATGCTGCTGGGCTTTCGAGCTCAACCTTGTGCCTCGAGAGCGAGACAAAAGTCTCCCCCCTCCCCGTTCCCAGCGCTTTGCGGCCCTCAGACGCAGTGATTTCCCTGGAGTTTGGAGGAGCTGGTGTCGGGTGTCGATCACAGGCAGAATCAAACTTTTGGCATCAGCGTTGGGAGTGGGGGTTGGGGGGGGGAAAGCAGATCTTCTTTCCTTTTATTTTAAAGTTGTAAAGGGGAGGGTATGGGGGAGAAACGGAGGGAGGGAGGGAAAGACTTGCTTGACTTGTGAAACTTAACACTTGGCAAAACAGACTTCTGAGAAGAGTTTGTCTGTCTGGGGGTTTACCCAGACTTTAGCTACAGTGAACATTTGTTCCCTTGACTGCTCGGAGCGTTCAGACAATCACGTCCATTTCCATATCAATTAGCACTAGTTTTAAACTTTTGGAGGGAATCACGCTTCTCTTCTGCTTCTTCCTTAAACTTCTGTGCACATTTGTGTGTGTGTTTAAATTTTGCCTGGGAACTTTCTGCATTCATATGTGATATATGGAGATTAAGAAGGGTGGTGGTGATGGTTGTAGCTGTATTTTCCCAATGGCTTCTTCCATTGGGCTGGAAAAGTGGCTTTACTTCTGCGTTTGAATGTAGTGCACAAAGCAAATGTGGACTTACTTGTCCAATTTGAGAACATTTGTTCTATTCTTGCCGAAATCCCCACAGTGTTTAAATGTCTGAATACCAGTGTGGTGATAATAATTAGAAAGTGATCCAGGGGTTGCCACCCGAAAGGAGCTGTACTTTTTTGCTCCTTTCTGTCATTGCCTACAGGAAAGTTCCAGTTTGCACTCAGGGAGCCTCACGCGGTAGCCTGGTCTGCTTGTTGTCTGCGTAGCAGTCAGCAAACTGAAGTTTTGATGCACTAATGAATGTTAATTGTTGTAATTTCCCAAGTAGTTGAAGAAATATAGCAGTGTGGCTAACAGTCAGTAGAGCACCCCCTCAGGGTAATTCGTATTAGGCCACCCACTTATCTTGCATTAGTTACTAGAACTATCATTTAACATGGGAGCTCTGACTAAAATTCCTCCACAGCCGCTGTGTTCTGTTTGTGCATGGTTTTAACTATAGGTGTGTGTTTGTGAAAAGGCTTCTGAACCTCTGATACCGTATTTTTCCGTCTATAAGATGCCCCCATGTATATTTGGGGGGGATTCTGATTTAAGAAAATGGGGGAGATGTATCTGTGTATAAGACGCCCCCAAAATGTGACATTATTTTTTAGGGGGGGAAACCCAGTCTTCTACATGGAAAAATGTGGTAATTGAATCTCTTTATGATAAAATATTTTAGGAGTCAAGTCATTTGCAGAATCTTGGTGTCATTGATCCACTAGTTTGTTACAGTGGTGAGGTAACATATTGTGGTCTTTTTAAAAAAATTCCAGGAGCTCAGTTCTCTGAGGAATGTTCTTGTTTTATTTAGTAGGGCTTCTGTTTAAAATCTTGTGTGGGGCAAACTGAGGCCAAAATAACCCCAAAGAGGGGCTGTTCTCTGATAAATTTTAAAGGAATATGAACACAGCCACCATGTACCTTTGTTAAATGAACAAATGAACTCTGTGTACTTAAGGGTACTTAAGGTGGCCAGCAGCTTAGGGTGAAAAAGGGCAGCTGCTGTATACCTGTTAGTTTGGGCAAAATTCGTTTACAGCAGCACATCCAATAGAAAATATGTGTTTAATTTACTTTGGTAGGGATTCAGTTAATATTTATTCTCTAACCAAATAAAGAATTTCCGTAACATTAAAACCGTAACCGATAAAATTTTAAATGACTATAAACAGTGGGTTATATCCAATGTTAGATATACACAAAAAATAATTGCAATCAATGGGTGATAACTAATAATACGGGGGGGGGGGGGTCCAATCCATTGAAATCTTTAAGTCCATTGATTTTACTGGGTCTACTCTTCAGTATGTTTAATGTTGGATATCATTTGTGGCTGGCATTTAGCAGAGCTGTGTTAAGTGGTAGAGTCTAGGATATTTAAGCCTCACCTTTTCATTTAAATAAAGCATTGGTGTTATCATTTCGTCTATTACGAGTATTTTGCATAAGGGATCCTATATTCTAGTATACCTGTGAACTTTTTTGTCACTTTTTTTCAAAATTGACAGTTGGTTGGCTATATCTAATTACTTACAATAGTATATTTTTGCCTTTTTCTGGACAGCTGTTGGTTGAGCTTGTTTGTGGTTACTTATCAAAGAGTGTGTCCAGAGACAAGTTTGCTATGCATCCCGTTGGAACTTTTAACACACAAAAGCAGTGTATAAGGGTTTCTGGGTAAGATAGTAATGTTAATTCTGCAATACCCTGTATTCATTTTGTGGTGCTCACGCTAGTCTCTCTTAGCTGTGTTGACCAGCAGGAGAGCAGTGAGAAATAAAAATACTTATTCTTTCTTGTTTCTTCCCCTACTATTCCCCCATCCACCCCCACACTTCCCAATATCTGGAATCCTGGAAGCAGAAATGCTGATATAGTGCTCTAGACCCCCAAATCAGTGCCATTTGAACTGCGCAGAAGTGCATTGCACACTTACTGTGCGGGCCTCCTAAAGTTAAGAAAATAAGCCATGGGAGGGGACTTGGTGGATTTTCCAGTGTTATTGGACCTCAGTTCCATCAGATTCATTCAGTATGGCCCGTTGCCAGGGGCAATGGGAGTTGCAGTCCAGCAACATCTGGAGGGCCACTGGTTCTTTCTCCACATGAGCCCCAAATACCGGTACTTTTCTGTTCTCATTTCCTATTCTGTCACTGGCATATAACATGCATTGCTAGAAACGTTCATTTCTCCTCTCGGCACACATTAAATTGGACTGCTACTGCTTGAGTATAGGTCAGGGGTCAGCAACCTTTTTTAGCTGTGGGCCGGTCCACCTTCCCTCAGACCATGTGGTGGGCCGGACTATTTTTTTGGGGGGAGGGGAATGAATGATTTCCCATGCCCCACAAATAACCCAGAGATGCATTTTAAATAAAATGACACATTCTACTCATGTAAAAACATGCTGGGCCAGCTTTAGAAGGCGATGGGCTGCATCCAGCCCACGGGCCTTAGGTTGCCTACCCCTGGTATAGGTAGTATGTGCAGTGAAATGCATAGTCTGTTGTTTGTTCTCCTAATACACATTATAGCGGGAGGGCAGTGTTCAACATAAATAAAAATTTTTTGAAAGCTCACATACTTCAGAATGTTAGGTTAATGTTCCATTTAGTTTTCTCAAGATGAATGTTCTTGGAAGGTTACTAAATCCAGCTGCCAGCCTGCCTTGGTTTACATCAAGGCAATAGCAATCGTGATTTAAATTACAAAGGAAATAAATTTATTTAAATTTAGGGATATTAGATCAGGTTAGGATTCAGGTAGGTAGCTGTGTTGGTCTGACACAGTCAATATATATGTATGTATGTGTATATATAAACACACACACACACACACACACACACACACACACATAATGTCCAGTAGCACCTTAGAGACTTAACTAAGTTTGTTCTGGGTATAAGCTTTTGTGTGCATGCATGGTATCTGAAGAAGTGTGCATGCACATGAAAGCTTATACCCAAAACAAACTTAGTTGGTCTCTAAGGTGCTACCGGACATTTTTTTTTTTTTTTTATAGATCAGGTTAGGGTTGTAGATGGCCCACAAGTGAAAAGCAGTCTTGTGGTACTTTATGTGAGAACTTTTTAGGATTCTGATCATTTCAGTTTTGAAAGTGTACTATGCTTTTTTGCTATATGTGTTTGAGAATTCAAACTGATTTCCAAGTGTGAAAGGAATATGTTAATGAGAAAGCAAGTAGAAAATGGCTCCAGTTTTTTATTTTTATTTCTAAAGCTGATTTAAAGATTGATCAGTTGCCAACACACAGCTTCTTAAATGTGCACTTAACAGTTGATGGTTGTGAAATTCTAAACACAGTAGGCATATTTCTGAAGCAAGCGATTTTAACTTCAATCCTCCAGTTTATGAAATGAACTGTTGAAGATTGTAGTCATCTGCTTGTTTTGCTTTTTAAAAAAACTATTGGGATTAGAACAGCATGTGAAATTACCTCACTGAACTCTGTGCTTAAAAACTGCTTGACCTTGGGATTTCCATAGAACTTAAGTTAAGGCAGGGGTTGCCAATCCTTTTTGGTCTGTGGGCACATTCACAATTTTGAGAGAGTGCTGTGGGCTTCCTGCCCCTGACATATAGAAAGAAAATGCACATGAATATGAAAACACTGCTTTTCCATGGGGTTTGGGTAAAAGTTGCATGCAGTAGAATTAAAACAGATCCTTTTGAATTGTTTTTGGGCCAAAGTAGTGCTGGAAAGCAGCAGATTGTGATTCCTATGGTTAGTCTATGGAGAAAAATGTGATCTGTAATGTGGGGAAAACATGTAAAAACTTCATGCAGTTTCAAAAATGTCTGTTTTACTGGATCTGATGTATGCACGGTCAATCCTCTTATGCATTCTACAGCCCTTCCTTCCTTCCTTCCTTCCTTCCTTCCTTCCTTCCTTCCTTCCTTCCTTCCTTCCTTCCTTCCTTCCTTCCTTCCCTCCCCTTCCTCTGCTGCCTCCCAGGTCAACCACATTTTCTTCCCATCAGTCTCCTAGATTTACTTATCCTTACCTCTGCCATTCTGGTCTCTCTGTAGGTATTATAAACATTGAAAAGCTCACAGAAGTGAAAGAGGAAAAACTTCCTCTTTTAGCTCTATGTACTTTTAAACCATAGAATTGTGGAGTTGGAAGGGACCCCTAGAGTCATCTAGTCCAACCTTGTGTGATGCAGGAAACTCAACACACGGTCCCACATACAATCATACCAGACCTGCTTAGCTTTGCAAATGTGCTAGCAGTTTTATTGCTGCACCACCTTTGCCACATCATGATGGTGGGGGCTGAGAGGCTTCATGCTGGCCAGGGGAGTCCACCCCCCCCCCCGAAGAACTGTGGGAACATATTATGTCAAAGCCTATGTGTTAATGCCACATGTGCTGTCCGCTTGCCTGAACAATTTCTCCAGCTGTTCTTACATTCATGAAAACTTGGTGCATATATGAACTGCTGCCTGAGCCACTGTCTTAAATTCCTGGAAATTGGATTCAGCATGTTCATCTGACTTGCACTGAAGGCTCCATGGGGCTGGAGCACATTGAAATTTGAACATCCAAACAGTGCCACCCACCCTTAATTTGGACAGCTGCTCCAGAAGGATATCATGGTTGATGGTATCAAAAGCCACTGAGAGGTCAAGGAGAATTAACAAGGAGACCTTTTTCCTGTCTCTCTCCCAAGTCCACTGGCTCATTGAGGAAAAGGCAGTGAAATATTGTATGTGTGTCTAGTATATGGTTATAGGGAACCAAACTATGCTGTAACACCATAAGCCTTTTCCTCTTCCCTGTTAAGAAGACAATGTTGAATTTCAGACTTTGGTAAATACAACTTTAATGGGATATTGAAGCCTGAAGTTTGACATTGTCCAACATATTGCTAAAATAAAACTCAAATTTTAGGGAAACTTTTATTTTGTGCCTCATATTTCCTAAGTTGACTTTAGTCTTTACATATGGACTGTATTAGTAAGGTTGCTTAGTAAGAGCTTCTCGGGTTTTTAAAGTTTGCTCTCTTTCCCTCATTTTCTCTTTGCATTACATGTTTGGCTGTCTTGGTGGTGTAAAAGAAAACAACCAGTCCTTGATTTTTAATGTACATTTTAGTATGTAATGAATGACAAATTCAGAGGTGCATATGAGCTGTATTTTTATTCTGCATGGGATGAGTGGGTGTTACGAAAGCACAAAAGGAAGATGGGCATGAACAATAGCAATGAGTCCTGATTGCTGGGCTGTTTGCTGCAGAGTAGGATCAGTTGACGGAATTAGCTTTTTGACATACGGTATATGTAATAAAATGATAGTGACAGGTGTGAATCTTGGGGTCACTCATGCCCCATTCTTGCTCCCTGTACAGACTCAGTTGAATTATAGCACTTAACTGTACTTGGGCTCTCCCTGAACTATCATAGTTTCAGAGGAATATGAGAGGATATTGATGCACCCAAGCTGGCACTCTCTTATACCAGACTTGAAAATAACATCTGATCAGGCCCTATGAATATTTAGAAGATCCGAATAAGTAAAACATCTGAACTAGGTGGTCTCTCTACGGCATTGGTATTAACAGTACAACATTGTGTTAGTTTTCTCCTAAAGCCAGGGGTGAAGCTTCTCAAGCCTAGGAGCTGAAAATGGCCAAGTCCCTCTAATCCTTGGAGACTAGGCTGCTCCTTTCTTCCCAAGCTCACCCCTCACCAGCCCTGTACCCCAAGTTGTTTGTCTAGTTCAGGCAGGTCCAAAGTCTGTTTTGGGGGCCTAATCTGGCCTGCCGGTCGGTTTAATCTGGCCCCTGTGGCAGTTTATTTCCTGGGGTAAAATCCTAAAAAAACCTCAGTAACTTCAATCCTAAAAAAGGTCAAAAACTTTGGTAAGCTCTCTGGTCGGCCCTCACGGCCCTTCATTTAATCAAATCTGGCCCTCTTTGAAAAAAGTTTGGACACCCCTGATCTAGTTGAAGAGTGTTTGAACTGTGATAATGGCCCTTGCTGGTCCTGAATGGAGGATGGATCGGTGTGTGTGTGGATACGTCACTCATTTTGTGTGGCTAGAATGTACTCCAGCCTTACAAAGGTAAGGGTCTCATCCATTGCTTCACCTGCTTTTGCCTCAGGCCTTGTCTATGCAGTCCCTGGAAGGTTGTCCTTGACAGAATGTGACCCTTAGGCTTCCCCACCCTGTCCTAAAGCTTGACTCCTCCCTACCTGTGTCTTCAGAGTTCCCAATGCTTCTCCATTTATAGTTGTCAAATATGTGGAGCATTATAAAGACCTGTATAAAATGCAAATCATATAAAGCTGCACATATTCCATGTCTTTCTTAAATATATAGCTTTCAGGGGTTCTATCTGTTTTAATGTTTTACATGAAGTAAAATGTTACAGAATTGGTATTCCGAAAGACATTCAAATGGAGGACACTGTCAGGATCCATTCTCGAAGAATATAGTCTGCTCCTTGCCACCGTGAAACAGTGGCTTGTTGGCTTGCTGATTGTGGCTTGTTAAGGAGCAGCAAACCATGATCCCTGGTCTGGAAGGAACCTGAAGCCAAGGCTCCACACTTTGCTTATCCTGCTTGTGCAAACTAGGAGAAGCAAACCAGGAGTGATCAGACTCATTCTATATAATAATATGCAAGTGTCTCTGCGTCCAAGTTTTCCGTGTGTCCCTGGGTTACTGCGCATGTGCCCCAGGGACACAGGGATTGGACGGAGAGACTGCACGTGCGTGCTCTCCCCCCCCTGCCTCCTCCAACCGCCGCTCCTGGCCGGACACCGCCTCACTGCAGGGCACGTCAGGGAAGCGAGGGTGGAGGCCGGCGGAGGCCTCCTCCTCACAACCCTCCCTGGCCCATAAGAGGAGCGGTGGGAGGCCGCGAAGCAGCAGCGGCGAGGTAGGCATTTGTGTCCCGCGTCCTTCCTGTCGGTGGCTGGAGGAGAGGAAGGAAGGAGGAGAAAGCAGCACTTTCTCCTCCTCCGTTCCTGTCCCCCTGCCGCCGACAGCAAGGACAGGTCCCAGGGTTCGGAGAAGCGCTGTGCAAGCGCTTCTCCGAACCCCGGGATGTCTCCTTCCTCTCGGTGGCTGGGGGAGAGGAACGGAGGAGGAGAAAACAGTGCTTTCTCCTCCTCCGTTCCTGCCCCCCTGCCGCCGACAACAAGGACAGGTCCCAGGCTTCGGAGAAGCGCTGCGCAAGCGCTTCTCCGAACCCCAGGATTCTAGCGCCCGTTATTGAACGGGCTGAAATCCACTAGTTCCTGATAAGATGCAACAAACCAGAAAGTCTGGCTTATTGTTGCATGTGGATGTGGCCACCCTTTGTACCCCAAACCATGAGTTAAAAGAGAAATGTATTAGTGCTGTTTTGCTGAACACTTGTGCAACCACAAGGCTTGTAGTGCTGTGCTTCAATGTATGGAGAGTGTGAGAGACAATTGAGTAAGGAAGATACGGCTTTAACATATAATCTCAGTTGGGCCATAAAGACAGGGAATTGGAGAACCTCCCTAGATTTGGGGTCCCCTTTCTCACCCTGTGTTTTTCTGCTAGGCTGGAACCAGCTTTCCATAGGTGTAAGAGGCATTTTGCAAGCAGAAGGCACTTTGGATACAAGCCGGTGTTCTGCGGTATTTAAAGACTTACTGGTTTCTTATGGCATGACCTTTAATCGATAAGAGCTGTCCTCATCAGATACATGACATATACACCCCATGTGGGTTGAGGTACGGTGGAGGAAAACCATCTTTCCAGTCCACTTCATGTCTTGAATGAAGAAGCCTCTTGACTATGAAAGCTCATACCACAATAAGTGTTAGTCTGTAAGGTGCATCTGGATCCGGTTAGCTAAGCTGCATAAAATGAGATTTAAATGGAGTAGAGGAAATAGATCCCAAATTGTAGTGGATTACTAATAAGTCTGACTTGAATCACTTGAAACCTAAAATTCACACTGTATGTTCTGTTCCACACCCATGCTTGCCCTAGACAAACGGCCCCCTCCCCAATTTTCTAAACTCACACGAACTGTGAGACTTCACCATGGTAGATGCGACTGCTACTTAGCAATCTGATGTATATTACTTAATTTGTATTTGCAGCATTTCCTTTTGGAGAGGTTAATGTTAATAGGTAGACCAACAGAAAAGTCCAGAGGTGGAGCCTACCTGCTTTTTACAAGGCTTAGCTGGAGGTTTAGACAGTTGGGAAGACAGCTCGGGGATTGGTTTCTTGTGGGTGGGAGGCATAGGAGTCAGAGTGCGTTAGAGACAGAGGGAAGACAGAGAGAGTGAATCGGATTACAGTGTTTCAAAGTATTTAAAACTTGTTTACATCCACAATAAACTGGAATCTTTGTTAATACATTACAACCTGACTGAGTATGAATATATTTCCAGGGAAACCTGGTTAGTGGCAGTGGAAGTGGCACAGGGTCAGTAGTCCATGAAACAACCAGGGGCTCTGTGTGAAGGCCACACTGCATAAGGTTTAAACCAGGCTTCCTCAAACTCGGCCCTCCAGATGTTTTGAGACTACAATTCCCATCATCCCTGACCACTGATCCTGCTAGCTAGGGATCATGGGAGTTGTGGGCCAAAAACATCTAGAGGGCCGAGTTTGAGGAAGCCTGGTTTAAACTGAACATATATTTCTAGTTTAAAGCTGTGGTCATTTAATGCAGTAAGTGAGAATCTTATTTTGTATTTGTTACTTATGAGTTACTGGACTTGCTGTGGGATCCATATTCTCCTCCTCATGTGTGTCATCCTTTAACTAAAAGAAAAGTTGTACAAAACCAACCAACAGTTAAAGCATTTGCAGAAGGTAACTCTGGAATTTGCACTCCTTTCCAAGAGATGTTCAGCCAATTGGGAGAATAAATTTTTTGATGTAGCTTTGAAATAGAATTAGTTGCAGATGACCAATACTTTGTTTGCCAGCAGCTAATAATCTGGAATTGAAGACTGCTCTGTGGAGCATATGATGCAGGGCCTCCCCATGCCCCTCACCTTCTAAAACAGGCATCCCCAAACTTCGGCCCTCCAGATGTTTTGGACTACAGTCCCCATCATCCCTCACTACTGGTTCTGTTAGCTAGGAATCATGGGAGTTGTAGGCCAAAACATCTGGAGGGCCACAGTTTGGGCATGCCTGTTCTAAAACCATCTCCTTGGTGTCTGTTTCTTTATCACTCTCCAGAACAGGAGTGGCCAGCCTGTGGCCCTCTCCATATGTTTCTGGACTTACCTACTCTCCTCATCCTTGACTACTGGCCATGCTGCCTGGAGCTGATGGGAGTTGTAGTCAAGCAGCAACTCAGAGGGTCACAGGTTAGACACCCCTACTCTAGAGTCATATTACTAGAATACAGCAAGTGTAATACTGACAACTAGCTGTGCTGCTGGTCCTACCAAACTGCATATGAAAGTTTACAGGAAGGGTTGGGAAGTTTGGCCATGCCTGCTTTAGCTGCTTCTACACAGATAGTGTACCTGCCACCTTGGCTCTTACACTTCTCTCTTCCTTGCAAGTGGGGAGGTACATGCCCATTCCTGTGCCTAAAGGTTTTAGGCAGATAAGTGGATAAAGTTTGGAATCTAGATGGGCAATGAACTTCTCCTTGTCTCTAGTTTCTGAGGCAGGCGTTGATTTTGCTGCCTCTGCTGTCTTACTTAGATTATTCCTTCTTGTGTCATCCTGTTTTAATTGAAAGAGTATTGGAGGCTAGCTCAGTTCTCACTCTGCCTAGTCCTATGGTAGGTCCTGTGTCTTTAGTCCAATGTAGTTGTTTTTGCCCTTGCTATTCCTGGATCAAAATGTTTATTTAAGAGTGTGTGTCTGTGTGTGTCTTCCCATGAAGAAATGGCTCATATGTTACTACTGACGAATATGAATTGAGCTTTGGTGGGACAGTAGAGTGTGGTGGAATCCCAGGAACTAGCTTTTTTATACATGTACATTTGAGAAGGGAAGGGGTAATGTCCATCTCATTATTTTATGGCACACTTTAGCATCCTCTGCTATTTTATGCACACCTGGCGGGTGTTCTCTTTTTAGGGACATAGCAATACAGTAAGTTTCCAAAGACTGGGGGCTATATCAATCAGCATTGACCTCTGAATATTGATAATTCTTATGAATCTGCAAGGCAGATATTTTGGAAATGTGTCAGAAAATGTGCGTATAGTTTCCTAATCATGTTTACATGACTGTTAGCATTCAGCAGTGCACCTCTGTGTTTTTTTATTTGCCAAAAAACTGGGATTGTTAACGTTTCAATTGTTGGTTTTGGAAACTCAGTTTTAACACAGATTAATTAGTGATATACAGCCATCCAGTGACGGATTGGTGTTATGCCTCTGAAAGCAAATGAATGCTGTCACCTGAAAGTTGTGTTAAGAAAGTTTATTGGCCAACCACACACTGCACTGTTTGGGGTGCCCACAAGGGTTTAGATCATTTACGCTTCCTAATTTTATCAGAACCTACCAAGTGTTGACAGTCAGAGACGCAGCAACAGGGGGTTCCTCCCACACACCGCTGCAGTAGCTATAATTTCTATTCCTTTCAATATGTTTAAAAATCTCCCAATAAAGTAGTTAAATTCTTCCAAAACTTGGGTGCTATTGCCTGACTGGAAGGTTTTCCTGATCTGTGATGATGCCCCTTACCTGCCTGGATGAAGAATTAAGAGAGGCGTATAGAAACCTCATCTTTCTGTGTGCTTGACCATGTTTATGGAAGACAATCTTACTCTGCTACGAGCGATCGCCAAAGAAGAAGAAGACTACGACGACTGTAGAAAGGCAAGAATTGCATCCTTTGCTCTGCCCATTTCTCCCTCCGCCTCCTTGTTCCTGGGAGGTTGTCTTATGAGGGAAGGCAGCCCTGGAGCTGAATAAGGTTCCCTGGCTTAGGATGTGACCTGCTTTCTCTGTTATACTGAACTGTAAGAGGAGTGACCCCGAGGCTGGAGTTTTCTTTTTGTTGCATGAAAGCTTTTAGTTAAGACTCAAAGAAATACTGTAACTAGCAATCAAGGCGTCAAAGTGTTTGCTCACCATTGCCACGCTAACTATGTAAATATAACATATAAAGGAAACAATGTAACGTTGCAATCAGTGTATTAGGTATACCACATTCTTCAAATGATTTATACTTAAAGGTTGTCTCCAGGGCTTTTTTTTCAGCTGGAGCTCAGCTCGAGCACCTCTTATGTGGGTGCCATTGCCATTCTAAGAGAACAAGGGAGAAGTTCATGGTGAGCTCCGGCACCTCCCCCCCTCTTTCTTTCTTTCTTTCTTTCTTTCTATAATTTTTAAATTAGTTTTCCAATAATAGTAAAATTAAAACAATAACTATTAATTCCCAAATTATACAATTATCAACATGCCGACCAACTTCCAATTAATACATTTTAATTAATGTGGCTTCCCCGCATGGTGGTTTGGGTGCATTTCCAGTCTTATATCACTGCATTTCATAATCTTTAATAATGTCAGTTACATTTCAGTTATAATAATAATCTCTTAGTCAGCTACATAATTAATGATTTCCATTTGTGATGTTACAATATATAAATTTATAAAGTTTAATGGTAGCCCCCCCTTCTTGGGGGGGGATTGCAAGGATGATTTACCCTCTGTCATCTTTGTTTTTTGTTTGCTAATGATCCCCCGCTGTCATGGGGGCTGCCTCTATTAAGGCAAGTGGGACCAGAAGCCTCTGACACCTCTTTCTAGAAAAATAGCAGTGGTCGACTTCCAAGTAAAACAGAAACCCAGTTGAATGCTGCATATACATGTTACGAATACAAATGGTGTTTTGTGTGTGTGTGTGTGTGTGTGTGTGTGTGTGTTTTAAACCCACACAATTAATTCAATAATTGGGAGATATGGGAAACTTAAAAAGATATGGGAACTGAATATTGGCACACAAATTCTTCCCAAGGATTGGAATAACATTTGAGAATCATGGCCCTTAAAATCTGTTTCCAGGTTTTTTTTAAAGGGAAAACTTATTATAATTATTATACAGATGTTATCACACTCCTTTGCAAATATCAAAATTATTTTATTCTATATCACCTACTAATTGTTGGAGGGGTTGCAATAAACTTAGTACAGGTTATCATTTATGGTGGGAATGTCAGTTGGTGCAAGATTTTTGGAATTTGATAGAAACGTTAAATATTACTAAAGAAACTATTGTTTGTTGTCCAAAATTAATGCTACTGAATATTTTTGATAATACGTGTAAATATATTGGGAAAAGGGGGGTGTCTTATATACAATCTTGGCAGCACATAAAGTTATTGCAACTGAATGTAAAACAGCCCAGAATCTTACATTGGATACTTACTACTGCTCACTCTGGAATATAACTATAATGGAGGAAATCATGCATAAATTGAGATTTGACAAGGACTAGAACCTCCAGATTCTTTTTATGTGATTTGTCATTCCTTTATGACACAACAGCAGAACCATCATTTTCAAGACAACCCTCATCACAATCCTGGCAAATCTGGAAATATACTTTGTGGTCTGATAAAGTTGATAGTCTTTTCTAGGGCTTTGTTATTTTAACTCATGCAACTACTATTGTATATATTTCATAGTTTTTTTATCTTAATTCTTGGCTGTAGTTATATTAAGAAGGAATAATACTAACAAAAGCTTACCAAAAGAAATAATAAGTGGCAGATAGGAAAAAGGGAGAATAATAAGTGGTGCGTTGTAGGCTCTGTTTTGTATTAACAGCAGGTAACCATTCTGTTTAATATCACTGCCGAAGTTGGACAGTGGAGTATTTTAATAATCTGAGGGTGGACAGAGCTGAAGTACTTCATGAACGAGAGAAACCTACAAGGAGTGAGAGCAGATAGCAAATGTTTGCGAAGGGCATGTCTGATTCTTGTAGAACTGTGTTACCTAATACACATAGAGTTTGACATGGGTGGGTGTGTGGTCACATTTAAGCAATGGGTTTCCATGCATGTGCAGAGCCAGCTCACTTGTCTATTCCATGCGCTTTATAGATGTTCAAATCTGTTGTGAGCCTGGTAGTGGTTGTGGTTCTGGGGAGTGGTTGTAATTCTGTTAATTAAAATAACCACTGAGACAACCTAAGGGCAAACCTGTTAAACAGCATTAATAGATGTGAGAAGGCCGCAGACACCCTAAGCGGTCCTCAGACCCATCTCCCACTTCCTTAATGATCTGTTCCTGAATACCCTGCTTAGCCTGTTTTGAGAGAGGCTTGGAAGCCCCAGCAAACAGAAATCTCTTTATATAGAGGACAAGCTGACCACTTTAAGGAAAGGGAAATACACTCTATCTCTTAAGGCTGCAACCCTAACAACACTTACTTGGGAGTAGGCCACATTGAATTCATGAGCAGGCATTGTGCTGTGATTGTAGTCATTGAGAGTTTTTAAACCTAGAGAGTGGAATTCAGTGTCGTGCTATTACAAATGTTCCATCTGCACAAGCATTGAAGCTTGTCCCCAGCCACCCACTCGACGCTGCTTTTGGAATTCTTCTGAGCTCTGCACAGGCCAATTTTGGGGTGCAGGGGGATGACAAGGTGAACCCTATTGTGCAAGCAGAAGGCATGCGCAGGGCTTCAGCTGATGGAGTACATTAAGTGACTCCAGCCCAGAATACACACAGAGAGACAGAGACTTTTTTTTTTTTGCATTACTTGATTTTTCTCCCTTTGTCTAACTATTCTTAACAAAACTGTTCAAAAACAGAGGCACAAGTCTAGTTGCCTGTGAGTTCATTTTATTTTATTTTGGAATATCCTCTTGGAGGATGACGTCTGGTTCACTAGTAGTTTCTTTATAGTGGTTTTGCATGGGAGATGTTGGGGAATATTTCTAGGAGCAAGAAAGAGTTGCAGTACAATAGTTTTTTACTTGTTTGCTTCACAAACAGTTTTGCAGAGAAGAATAGGTAGTTAGTGCCTGTCACCTTTCAGCCAAAGTCACTTCCTCCCCTTCTCTCCTTTTTCCTCTCAAGTTGCTTGACAGTGAAAAGGAAACAGCAGGGGAAGAGCACCAGTGTGATAGGGCTTCACTGCTTGCCCAGCATTACCTTATAAAAACTAGTCTTGCAAATAGTTACTAGAGGCAGTTGTGGCCAGATGGGTGGCAACTGAGAAACTTTTACTACTGTACTTCACCCATCCCTGGACTTTACCATGATTCCTTGGCTTGTGTGCTTATTCCAGTGTAACCATTTTGCTCTCTACATTACTGCAATGGAGACATATGCCAACTTGCTTCTCTTTGTTACAACATCATTTCCCATGGTTTTCATGCTAAAAGAGTATCCTTTGTTTTAGTAATTATCATAGTTTGACTCTCCCTGGAGATGTGTGGATTTTATTTGGTTTCCAATCATTCTTCAGATTTCTGACAAGAATCAAATACCGATGGGTTACAACCGTATTATCTTCTTAAAACAAGAATTACACATTATAATTAAGACGAGGAGGAAAGCAAGAGTTGAGGAGGATTTGACTTTTTCAAACCACAAGTGAAAGACATGGGATTCAGTTTGCAGGATTTGCTCAGTTCAGATGCAATGGCCAAACCATGGTTTACCCATTGAGAAGGAAACATGCACTATGCTCAAGCATTCCATCCTTCTCTTGTGCACATCAGTTCCTCTTTCACTTTCTGTCTTGTGGTGGCAATAGATCTCTGTGAATCCCCAACAGTGCAGATTATGTTGTTGCAGCTAAACACAGATTGCTTCCAAATTGGAAGCCAGTTTGATTAAGACACCACAGTAAACCATTTACTGTGAACCGGGGCATGGAAAAAGGATTTGTTATGTGTTTTCTAAAGGGAAGAAGGAGAACATGAACCTGTAGCATGTTTCTGATGTCTAAACCAGGCATCCCCAAACTTCGGCCCTCCAGATGTTTTGGACTACAATTCCCATCTTCCCCAACCACTGGTCCTGTTAGCTAGGGATCATGGGAGTTGTAGGCCAAAACATCTGGAGGGCTGCAGTTTGGGGGTGTCTGGTCTAAACCATGATTGAATTCAACTACCGACACAGATAACCTGGTTCTGTTACCGGTATTGTACTACATCATCTGCATCATAATACAGATAAAATAAGGTGCACACTACAGACACTTCAGATGATGCAAAACATTAAACAAGCAACTAGATGCCATTCCCCTCAATAGGAAGTTTATATTCTAGTCTCCCAGACTACCTTTCCCCACTTTCCATCCTGAAATCAATTTTTCAAAGGATAATTTTTTTACTTGGCATACAGGGATTTTATTCAAACTTTGGAAACAGAGAAGTGATATAACATAGGAAAAATCCAGAAATTATCGTGCTTAGCTATTCATCTCCTCACATTTTTCTCACGATGTTTTCAGATTATTTTCTGATCTGAAAATCTCATGAGAGGTGGCCTTTCTTAAGAGATTTGCTATGTTTCCTGTGAACAGAAATATTACGGAATCAAGCGCTGGCCAAAACTGGAGTGAGGAAAGAGAAAAGGCATGTTTAAAAATATGGATTTATAAAGTAAACCATCTCTGGTATCATCATATGGGATGCTTATGAAACGCACACAGACACTTGAGGCTGCCTTCACATGACGGGCGGGGTTTCCTCTTCCATTTCACATGAGCTTGATTTCAAACTAGGTTAAGGCGTGTTTTTTGCTTTTGTCAGCTTAGCTTGAATTTGTAAATGACTTGCCATATCTATAGTGCCTGTGTGAAATAGTTAATGTGCTATAATGCCAACAGGCAAGAAGAGTTAAGTATTTTTTAAATTGTAATTGGCTCGGTTTGCATAGGAACAAGTTCAAGTCATTTCTTATTTTAAAATGTTCCAGGTACCATAAATATGCAAGGGAAAGTATTCCCTGGACTCATTTAATTTTTTAGGTGGGGTTTTTTAAAAAATGTGTGAGTGTTGTTATGGTTTGGACAGCAACTTAGCCGATTTCTAAGACTTTGTGGTAGGGAGGGTATTAAATGATGGTTTAGTTATAATGGAAAATTTGACTTGCAAAAACATTACAGGACGTCAGTAAATAAAACCTTTCACAAAGGTATGCTTGTTTCTGATCAGTTTCTAGTTCCAGATGTTGGTTCTGCTGACTCCAAAAACTTGACTAGGTTTCAGGAAAGTTGGAAAGGTACATTGCCTTTACCATCTGTACTGAATATACCATGCACATACTTGGAAGAGAAATTAATCTGAAATATGGAGCAATGCTCAGAAATCTACCCAAGCCAGAAATAATTAATCTGCAGAGTTTCATAGCAGCTAACACAACACCTTTTTCATATTTCTTATTCTTGTTTCATAAGACTCCTTGGGCATGGCATGTGTTAGACTAGTCGATACTTAAAATGTCTTTCACGTTTTAATTTAAACATTGTTGGGCATTGGAGGGTGTGAAATTGCATCATGTTTGAAGGTATATTTTCTTTTAAAAAAACAAGTTCTTAAATTTTCTTTTTGGGCCCAACACTTTAATGATGTTCAGGTTTGGGGGGAGAAGATCTGGTGGAAAGGGATTGTTCAAATGGTAACAATGGTATGAATAACAGCATGAGTTGTGTGTCAGCCCTTCTTTCCAAATGTCTTTCAAGTTGCTCTTTATTGGAGATGCTTCTGCATTAGCCCAGGAGCACTGATTAAGGTCAATTCATTCCTTATGGCATCGCTTCTCAGGGGTCAGGATTGCTTTGTATTTCTGGAACTACATGAAGGGAGATTCTAAATTTCCTTTTGTATTGTTGTTCAAAAATCTGAAATGCTGCTTTCAGTGCTACAGAGACTGTGGCTGTGGGGTTTCTGAGACGGTCTTCAATGAAACTACATGTGGCATGATTTCAGCATGTTTCTTTTGTATTGCACCAAATTGTTCATTAGAGATGAACGTAACCAGAATTGGAAATAAAAGTACATAAGGATAGGCATTGCCAAGCCTTCTCTTCTCTCCCCCTCCTCACCCTTTCATTCTGTCAGCACTTGTAGGCACTGCAGGCTGTCATTGTGATCCAGATAATCTCTGCTTTTATTAACATAAAACCTAGCCCTTGTGGCTTTAATGGGAAGTTTGAAAAGTCCTATAGTGGTGTATCCTGGAGGCACAGACACTAAAAACTTATTTTCAGGTTGTCTGATTTCTGAGCCTGTTTTGCTGAGATGCCAAGCTATTATTTCTTTTTAAATAAAAAATAAATAAAATTGAGAAGACCCTTGAACAACCAGGAATTGTTTCCTTAAAAATGAGAGATTGTGCAAGTGAGAAAATCCATGCTTGGGTGAGGGAAAAAATTGCTGTTGGCATGTGAAAGTTTTCTTGCTTTAAAACAACTGAACTGTTTTGTGTTTTTTATTTGGAAAGAAAATACACTGCCAACATTAAGAAAAACTATCGTGATGATAAACTGCATAAAATCAACAATACAATTATATCCCTGAAACAAATGCAAAATGCATCACAAATCAGTAGGGGTTTTGAAGGTGGTTGTTCTGTTTTCTTTGCAGTGTCAGTTTGGGGTGTGTGTGCTCAGTTGCCATTAGTCGCCTTTTGGGCGTACTATCATTGATTGCAATTGCCTTAAAGGGGAGAGGGACTGAACCGCCTGGATTTTAAATCACATGGGGAGCCTGTGTGCATGCAACAGGACCCCTACTTCAGCCCTTTCCACCACCCTCATGTAAACAGCAGGAAGGCAGAGCCAGCAAGGATGTGGACGGGAGACCCAGTGAATGTGGCACTGCTCTCCTCCCGATGAGATTTTAATTACATGAGGGGAGCATGCCTGCAATCTGTGCATCTGAATTCAGAAACTGCACAAGAGATGCATAAAGTGATGCATACTTGTCAGCCCAGGTCCTTTGACTTATTATTCATAATATTTTAATGAACCGTAGATAGGTCTGGCTCCCCAGTATGCTCATGTTTTCACCAAATAAATTCCAAAAGAAAAGAAAATTTTCACCAAACAAATTCCAGAAGAAACCTGGTTACAGGTAGGTAGCCGTGTTGGTCTGGGTCGAAGTAAAATAAAAAAAATTCCTTCAGTAGCACCTTAAAGACCAACTAAGTTTTTATTTTGGTATGAGCTTTCGTGTGCATGCTACTGAAGGATTTTTTTTATTTTACAAAAGAAACCTGATCATCATGATATGTATAGTCAAGAACCTATAGAGCCTAGAATTGAACTCTGCTGTTATGAGTTGTGGGTTTATGAATAGTGGGTGCCAGGGTTTAGGAATGCCAGATTCCCCTAAATTCCTGATAGGTAATAGAATTTAAATCAAGCCTCCTGAATCCCAGATACAGCAATTCAGTTGCTACAATAACCAGGCCCGCCTGATAATGGCAGCTAAGTATGAGTTGTTAACTTAACAAAGGCAAGGTGATAAGCCATTAAGAAAGGGGAAGCTCTATGTCAGACACAAAGGGGTGGAGCCCCACCCTTAAGCTCTGAGTTAATGGGCAGAGACAAAAGAGTTTAGTTTTTTAGGATTTTAGTTGACTGAGGGGTGTTCTAGGGAAACAGTCTGTTTTCAGTCTGTTAAATGTAGCAAGAGACAGAGGGCCATGGCTGTGGCCATGGAAGAAGCACGAGCCTCTTGGAGTATAATGTTACAGATAGGTAGCCGTGTTGGTCTGACGTACTCAAAACAAAATTTAAAAAATTCCTTCCAGCAGCAGCACCTTAGAGACCATCTAAGTTTGTATATGAGCTTTTGTGTGCATGCACGTATCTGAAGAAGTGTGCATGCACACGAAAGCTCATACAAACTTAGTTGGTCTCTAAGGTGCTGCTGGAAGGATTTTTTTTTTTTTTGGAGTATAATGCTTTGAGCACCACCATCAGCGGCTCAGGTTGGAGCGGCATGCAACATCTGCCATAGATTTCAGTGTTGACTGGAGTCTGCCCTGTTGTCATGGCAAGAAAGATGACCCCACTTTTAGTCCAAAACCTTTGCCATGCTTGGTGAATACTACGTACTATATTGTTTTTGCTTTCCGCACACTCGTATCAGTTTGTCTTCTAGTAAAGAGCAGGGCATACATGATGTAATGTAGCAGCTAAGAAGGTGAGATGGGAACTGTCTAGCCCTCAGATTTTGCCTCCACCTTGAACTAGGAGGCCTTAGGCAAGTACAGTAAGTCATTGTTTCTCAGCTTCATCTCTCCACCAGCCTCCAGTCCAGCAGTATGAGGAGGATGGTGACGTACTGCCATGTCCTATTTAAAACTGGAATACAGGCTCCATGGGGCCTTTTGACCCAAATTCTGACTCTCTGGAAACTGTGAACCCACACTTACTTTCTTAATCACAAAGGCTGGTTCTGGCTCAGGAGGAACAATGGGAAAGGAAAAGACCATAGTTCACAGAGATGACCATACAGGTGATCTCTCAAATATAGGAATAAGGAATGCAAGGGTGACCAGGACCTTTAGGCATTGACTAAACAGGTTGGCAGTAAATTGTAGAATAAATTGTGAATTTGTAGCCACTGTATGGACTTTTAAAGTAAAAAAAGGCACAGAAATGGCAGCAACACTCTTCTCATGGATTCCTTTGGGGGGGGAATTTTTGGATAATATGCTTATGAAGTACAATTTTCTGGAATTATGCTGTTTTTGGAATATTGCTGCTCCCTCCTCACAACCTACCTTCCTTTCTCTTTCTTGCCTTGATCTTTTTTCCTTTCTTTTTTATTGTTCTTGTTACTGCTTTTCGGGTATTGGGTAATGAACATTTAAAATGAAACTGTTGTTGAATTGTGTATAGGGCAACTGCCAAGCTGGTACCTTCCGGATGTCTGGAACTATAACTCTTCTAATCCCAGCCAGCATGGTGATACGGTCTGGGACTGATGGAATTTCTAGTCCAAAACACCTGGAAGGCAACAGTTTGGTGAAGACTGGTGTAGGGATGTAGAGTGGGCTTGGTATTGAAACTTTGCTACCTGCCTTGTACTTGTGTACTTAATTGCAGCTGGACTTTGTTTGCTTCTTTTTGTTTTCAACAAATTTAAACCTTTTAATTTCTCAGACGCTATATCTATGGCTCCTTTTTTCTTTGTAAAGGACAGGAACCAAACTCCGCTACGAGTAACTTCCTCTAAAACATTCACATCTGAAGCTGGAGCCTCTGGGCATGTCTGCAACTTTTCCAAAAAGGTTTTTTGTTTTGGCATTTACCAAAAAGAAAGTGAAATTTAGGATAGAAACCTGTATTCAGAATGTGGTTTGTTAGCTGTCTTAACTTTTGTGCTTTGGTAATTTTAAATTCAGAGGCATGCCAGAGCCCCTCTGGGCAATGAAAAACCAAGTCTATATGGCAATCGTGTTTCCTATTCCTATTGAGCTCCCACCATGTACTTGGAAAATAGGTTAGGATGACAAACATTGTTCTGTCACCTACTAGGGTTTTGATATATGTATAGGTGCCAGTGTAATGCAGCTTCTCAGCTCAGAACTGGGTGTAGGCTAAGCAGAAGAGAGAGCAAGTTTGTTTCCTTCAATGTATCAATATGCATGACAAATGAAGATGAGGGACTTTGATGGGTTTCTATAGAAATAGTGTATGTGAACTTCTTTGGTTGTTAATGTCAGCATGCACTAATGACTGGAATCGGTTGCCTGGATACTTGTGCTGACGTTGTGTTGAGTCCTAGAAGTGGAATTTTGGTGACGTCGTGGAATGTTTACATTACAAGCATCCTGAGCACTCAGGTGCAGATATTGCAACAGAAAAATGTACTAAGAGTAAATTTAGACGCAAGTAAAAACTCATGTCTTAAGGCAGTGGATCCATCAGTGTGCCGGTTGAGGTGAGGGTGGAAGAACCAGGAGTAGATGTTGAGACTGTCAAGGTGGCTGGCTAAGTGACAAGAGAATTTAGTCAAGTTGTTGAGCCCAAGCATGCAGTTTATCTGAGGGCGTAGCATTGGATAGGGCAGTGGATTGAGAAAGTGAACGAGCAAGAGAGGTGTGTAAGATGAGCATAGGCACTTTGGACAGAAGGGGACTATGGACCATGAGCGAAGTGGTCAGCAAGACTCCAGTGTTGCTGTGGGTGACATTTCTGTGCACACTTCCATGTGCTTCAAGAATATAATAAAACTAGAAAGCTTTTTAATTGCTTTATATTTTCATTATGCACCTTTGTCCACTTGGCCAGAGAATGTGTTTTTTTGTTGTTTTGGACAATGTCATTTTGACATTAGTCTCTCCAGGGAAATAAAGTAACTTTGTCCAAATGAAATAGTATATAATCAGAGTGCTATATTTCGTTGTAAATAATAATGTTAGCAGTAACAAACTGTAGGTTGCCAAGTAAAACCAAGATTCTGAAATAAATCTCTCTGGTTTCTGAAACCCTATAATTATTGCAAAAAAACTTAACTTACACAGTACAGAAAATGTATTTTTTACGAGAGTCCTTAAAATGTGCAATTCTTGCCTGTGCAAAACAAACCCAAAACTAGCTGCCCGAATTTTATAACACTCGACAGAGTGATGCTTGCTTGTAAAGTTGGGGGAGGGATGAATTTTGTTATTTTTAAAATTATTATTGATACACACTAATCAAGGGAAATGTGTTTTTGGGTTACTTTTAAATGATGGAAAACTTCTAGTGGCACAGAAAGATGTATTTTTCAAACACCTTTTTTCAAACAACATGCCCCTTCTTTATACATAATATTGCTTCATTTCTGGGTCTTGACTTTTGCATTGTGGGAAGGGCGAGGTTATTCTCTTGTTTTGATTTAATCATTTACTTGTGTTTTATCTTGTATTTTATTCTGTGAACTGCCCTGAAATATTTTGATGAAGGGTGGTATATCAATTTTAATTATTATTATTATTATTATTATTATTATTATTATTGTAAAATTGCAAAAGCATCTCAAAAGAAGACAGACTGTAAGCCCCTCCCCCATGAAGTAACTAGTATTAATTTACTGTTATTTTTTCATGAATGCTTATAGGGCTTATTTCTTCCATTTTTATAGCCATTATTAAATATTGTGTGAGAAGGGATCCCAGCTTATCTGAATCCAGTGGTATCTCCCCCCCCCAGTCTGTAGTGCTTTAAGTTGCTGTTGGAGAAAATGTAAAAAGCTTCATATTGGATTGTATCCAGTGAAGTATTGCACTCACAATAATGTCTTTCCATCCCTACAATGGAACTTGCTTTTCCCTTCTCCTTCCCTGTGTGTCTGCCTCCGTCCCCCGTCCCCCATCTGCTTTGGTGTTTCCCAAATCTTCCAGAGCAGATTTGGGGAGTACCACCCCAGCGGGAAGGTGAATGGCGTTTCCGTGCGCTGCTCTGGTTCACCAGAAGTGGCTTAGTCATGCTGGACACATGACCCAGAAGCTGTCTGCGGACAAACGCCGGCTCTCTCGGCCAGTAAAGCGAGATGAGCGCGCAACCCCAGAGTCGTCGATGACTGGACCTAATGGTCAGGGTACCTTTACCTTTTAGGAGAGGAGAAGGGACGCGGGTGGCGCTGTGGTCTAAACCACTGAGCCTCTTGTGCTTGCCGATCAGAAGGTCGGCAGTTCGAATCCCCACGACAGGGTGAGCTCCCGTTGCTCAGTCTCAGCTCCTGCCAACCTAGCAGTTCGAAAGCACGCTAAAAAGTGCAAGTAGATAAATAGGTACCTGTACCTTTACCTTTACCTTTTTAGGAGAGGAGAGGTAGGGGATGTTCCATTGTGCAAGCAGAAATTGTTAATGAGTGCGGTGACTTAAGTCAGGGAAATGTTAGGGGATTTTTCTTTTTCCATGGGACCACACACCGAACTATGCAACTCTTCATAGACAGTCTAAACTGAGTAACAGTTCTGGGGGGGGGGGAGTTTCCCATTTTTCTGATAAATTTGCTACTAGAAATTTTGTGGGGGAACTGTATGAGGGCTTCTGCCTTGGTGCTGAACTTATCAAGCTCCTTTTTGAGTTAAGTTTCCTTGATAGAGGTTCAGACTGTCTTCCTGTCTTTGCTATACTGTAGTATGATAACCCAAAACAATGCTTGGCGTACATAAGACTGTCACTAAAAATAATTCATATTTTGAGATGGAGGCATGGATGAAATTGCTCTACAGGAGGTTGTATATAATAACCAGCTTAAAGTATAGGCTGTTGCAGTTTAAAGAAGGGGTGAAAAACCAGACTCTGACATCTGTTGTAGCTCTGTGCATAAATGATTCTTAAAATAAATTTTAATTTTCTCTTTCTCCAAATTTCAAACATTGTGGACAACATGCATAATAAAAAAGTGAAATGAAACTGCCTTGATTGATAGCTGAGATGTTTTGAGTTTCCCCCCCACAAAATTTGTGAATAGAAAAGATGGTGAAATGGAGAAGACATTGTGGGTTTTTATTGTTTGGGGTTTTTTTAAAATGCCAAAGAAATGTACTGTATTTCCACCCGCTGCCTGTGAACTGAATGTAGGACACTTCTCCCTCTTTCTTTTGTTAATGTAGCAGTGTGCATTTCAATAGTAACTTATGCTATAAGATCTAAAAAGTATTTTACAGTCAATAAAGCATTACCAGTGGCAGTAGATAGTTATATGATTATACCCTTTGCATATTGTGTTTCTAGCCATAATACAACAATGAGCTTTGCAGATTCAAAATAGATGACACAGAATAGGGAAAACATAATTTTAAGGCCTTTGACAATTCCTAATACCATTTGGAAACTACAACACAAGTCATAGTGGTTCATGAAGCCTAAGCTGTCTTTTCAAACATTTTTATTCTACAAAAGTGACTTGCTGTAGTCACAGGTTAGGCATAAAAAAAGAGGAAGAAACAGGAACTGAGTTTCTTTGACTACTTTTTTGGATTAATTTCACACCTACATTTTTTCCCCAGGAGGGGAAGAAAACCCTACTATGCCTCTGTGTGCTTGCGTGTGGGGAATTCAAAACACACACACACACACACACACACACACACACACACACACACTGTTCCAGGATGAAAGGAGTAGTCCCTTTCTTTAGAGGACTATATCCGACAAGTTTAAACTCAGGTTAAATACGAAGGTTCATTGCATTAAAATCAACATTTAATCTACCTTTTGAAGTTAGTGATCAATGGATTTCAGGTGTTCTACAGTAGTAGCTGCCAGTGGAACAGGGCTGGGTGCAAAATGCAAAGTAGTCTAAAGATGTTTTTGTTAAGTAGTCATTCCAAATAATAAAAGAAGCTTCTCCCCTCCCTGCTTTTTGAATGGCTAGGGGTGAAGTCCTATGCATGCTTCCTTGGAAATGTTGCATTGAATGCCGTGGGTCTTTGTTTGAAAGCCCACTGGTGGCATCCCTGAAGCAGGCTCTTCTGAGGGTAGAAAGGGGGCAGGGCTGGCCCAGGATCCACTGGATCTTAAACAGGCCTCAACTCACCTTCTGTGGATACAGCATTGGCCCTGTGGCAGGGGTGGGAGTTTGGACTGAGCCTTAAGACATACATGTGAATGGCTGAGGCTTTCTTCAAAATGTCACCTGTTCTATGTATTTGTCACTGTAACAAGGTAGATTAATCTTGCTGACTTAGGTCTGATGAAGATAATATATTTTCCAAAACCCTAAAAAGTAACCTCAAACCTCCCCCCTTTGCTCTGTCGCTCTCCCTTTCATATCAGAATTACACCCCCACCCCCACCCCACACAAATCCTGCTTCCATCAGTATCTCTCTGCAATCTTTCTCAGGCACAATTCTCCTCCGTGGAAGGTATTTGTCATTCAGGGGCCACTGATTGATGTTTGGCTGCTCCACAATACCTAAAAACCCTTTCCCTTGGCGACCCACCCATATCCAAGCATTTTTTGCTTGGGAATCCCTTTGGTGACTGAGGTCAAGCCTGTCAAGACACTGTATCCCATAAAACCTGAAGACTGGATGGTAGCCAATTTCTTATTCAGTTATATCTCCAAGTAGGTTATCTTATGCATTGGAAAAATAAGACACCATACCAGTTTTGTCTGCAAACTGTAGTTTTTAAATGCAAATGGGGGTCTGAGTCTCTTTGTAAATGCAGATGTGTTCTGAATAGGCAGCTAATAGGTATGAGCATGTATCTCTGATTACCCCGAAGGCATAATAATCCCAGTCTTGTTTGCAGCAGACCACATCCTCCCATTTGTTAAAATTTATTTTTCTTGTGTCAAATAAGCTTCATTTTCCACAGAGAAGAAACCAAGCATGTGTGTGGCCTTTCTGCATGGTGACTTGAAAAGAAAAGTGCCCTTCTGCCACAGTCTCCACCTTGTGCCATGCCTCTCCAGCAGCATTTGCCTATTAGGGACGTTTGGAGCTTTTCCAAGTGATTATGCAGTTGTTAAAAGTTGAGAAGTTATTCCTTAAGGCTATGCTCCTGCCGAAGGGCATAATATATTTTCCCAGCACTGAAACAGATAGCTATTTATTTTTTTGAACCAGAACATTTGCCCAGCAGCATGGATGAATTGTAAGAGTTGGAAAGGACCTTCAAGGTCATCTAGTTCAGCCCCCCCCCCAGTACAGGAGTCTGGGTAATGCTTCCTCTGTCTCTAAGAGTCCTGAAAGTAGACAAGAATTGACAGGTATGGAATTCCAGCAAAACACATTACAGTCATCCATATTCATTGCTGGAGTCCGCTTTGAGAAGATAAAAGGATTTTCACCTTTTATGCATAGGCCTGGCTCATCATGGACACAAGTATTTGCCATGTTAGATGCGTGTTGGACCACACATCAGGAAGAAAATGCGTCAGCAAATTTATGGCTTCTCGTTATGTTAGCAGACAGAAATGAATGTGGAGCACATATCCACATAGCAGGCTTTATCAACCATCTCCAATTTGCTATTGTTTATTGTTCCAAAGGCTTAATGTCTCTCTTCTGGTTTGCGTTCTCAGTGCCCCTCAAGGATAAACTGGATGTGGCTGAAGAAGGGCATAGGGCCTTGTAGCTGTCATGTGGATCTGGAGCAAAACTCCCTACTCTGGTGTTTTCCTTTTCCTTTAGGGAGCTTTTCTATGAGCTTCCCATGGAATGCTGGGCTGTGTGCAACAGTACCTTGGCATTGGGTACTGAATGCCTGTAGAAGGGGCAATCCTTTAGTGTGGGCATCTTGTACTTCTCTGAGTACGTAACTTTTCATTTTGAGTATCTCCATTTCCTTATACATGAATGTGATTCTTTTCTGTACTGCTCAATCCTAAATGCACAGACAGGATGGAATAGAAGTATTTAACCCGCTTTACAGCTATGAAATGCTATAAGGAGCTAATATACTGTAGTTTCTTGATACAAATGCTACGCTACCCCAAAGACTTCAGTTTCAGCAGAGCATGTGTTGTGACAGTGTAACTGCATCCTTTCTGCTTGGTTTGCAAAGGAACCGGATATTTATATTTTCCCTGAAAGATTAGCAAATGTGTTTTGGTACAAGTTTTAGTAGACTGAAGCCCACTTCATCAGATGCATGATGTGAAATATTAGTTGGCAGGTGTATAAAGGAGAAAATTGTAAGGTGAATGTCAAAAGGCAATAAGGAAAAATTGAGTCTAAAACAATTACAGCTTAAATATATGCTCAATTGGCATTTTAATAGTGGGATATTGGTGAGGATTTACTCAGCATTGCTGAGATGATTGTATTAACACCTATGGCAGGGAACCATTAATTAAAAGCAGTCATTGATAGCACAGATATCCTGGCATTGAAAAGCTAATCAACACATGATAAAAGAGCTAAAATCTTTTGTCTCTGTTTAACCCACAAGTGATGGCATTGAATTTATTAATGGATTGTAATTAAGCTCATTTATGTTATTCCCCCCCCTTTTCCAGAATGGATACATTAAGGTCTTTTACGGCCTGCCCTGGGAAGTTAAAATATCCTCCCAAGCACCATTTTCAGTGTCTGATTTGTGTCATTTACTCCTATGTGGAGAGACTGGCCCATCTATTTTGTGTAGAATGCAGCAGGGCATTGTTGCCAGGCGAAGTCATAAATCACACTGGAAGATGAGCAAGTGAATGAATCACTTTGTTGCCAGGTGGTAGGGAGAGGGGAGGTTGTCTATATGCAAATATAGCCACCCCTCTAAAAATTTCCCGTTCAGATTCATCAGAAGGGGAAAAGTACGAAATCGGAGTCCATTGGAGTCTTCCTACCAAGTGAACTAAACAGTGATAGATCAGATGGGATCAAAATGACTTTGAAATGTTATTATGCTACAACTTCAACAAAACATGCGCAAATGAAAAAGCAACACATGCAAAGCCATTGGTTCTTATGCATTATGGTCTCTTAGCTTGCAAGCTCAGGTGACTTCCAGTTGCCTCGTGTATAGGTCAGACCATGGGCCAGATATTTCCTCCTGCTTTTAGCTAGTTTCTCAATCCCAGGTCTTCCCCACTCCCTGGCACTTTGTTCTTCTTCCATGTGTTTCTCCTCCCCCACCCCTGCCATGCATCCTGTATCTAGCCAATTACAGCCTTTTTTATCTCTCCAGCCAGCTTGGGGTGCTTGTTTTTGATTGGATTCCTAGATCTTTGTCTTCTTGGTGATAACCTCTCCCTCAGTTCTTTGCCTTGCTATTCCAGACTGATAAGCAAATTTGGTCCCACAACACAGCAGACTATGTCACATCTTGCTCCTTGGTTCCTCATTTAGACGTTTCTCAAGCTGTCCTTACCCCAGACCCCACGTTCATCAACATTCTGTTTAAAACTCTTGCCTAAGCAACTGTATGTGGTGTGCTTGACTTATGCTTATTCTGCCATAAGTGCGGTTAATCAGAAAGGGATTTATTAGATATGTTGCTCTATTCCTTGTTGTTGTTGTTGTTGTTGTTGTTGTTGTTGTTGTTGTTTAGTCGTTTAGTCGTGTCCGACTCTTTGTGACCCCATGGATCAAAGCACGCCAGGCACTCCTGTCTTCCACTGCCTCCCGCAGTTTGGTCAAACTCATGTTCGTAGCTTCGAGAACACTGTCCAACCATCTCATCCTCTGTCGTCCCCTTCTCCTAGTGCCCTCCCAGTGCTCTATTCCTACACACGCTCTATCACTTTCTCATTCAGCCAGCTGCACTTCTTATGGTTTAAGGGGCAGTTTGCAACCAACAACGCATGCATATATACACTACCTTGCAGTCTTCCCCTTTGAATGCTTCAGAAAGCGTTGCCAGCCTAACCTAATATGAAAGTGGCTGCATATTTATGTGGCAGTGTTTCTTTTTATAAACTTGCAAAGCTGCAAGATTCCTTAGGGGCACATCTGCCCTTCAAACTACTGCTTTTAAGCAGGGATAATTGCCCTGGTGGTCTCCAAGGAATCCTAAGGCTGTAATCCTATGCACACTTACATGGGCGATGGTTCCACTGAACTTGGTGGGACATCAGAAGGAAACCAAACTTGGATCTTTCTGCTAAAGCTGTTGCAGCTACCGTGTTTCTCCGAAAATAAGCCATACCCCGAAAATAAGCTATACCCCCAAAATAAGCCTTGGGGCCTATAGATAACCTTGTAGGTTAAACTGTACCATACTTAATAAAAAAAAAAGACATCCCCTGAAAATAAGCCACCGTGTTTTTTTTTTGAGGAAAAATAAATATAAGATGGTGTCTTATTTTTGGAGAAACACGGTAGAGTGCTGGGAATTCTGTACGAAATGGTCAGATGCTGTCTTTTATGTATAGTGTGGATTGATAAGGTTGCAGGGTTTTTGTTTTGTTTTTGTTTTTAAAAAATATATACATGAAGTAGAAGTTCTATAGGTAACACTAAGCCGAAGATGTAAAAGAGAGCATGGACTGAATATTGGAAACATAACCATATGATGAACATCAGTACAAGGCCAAATGCAAAACAAAACAGTCATGCATAATTCTTATTCAAGTCCTGAATATTGCAGTCAAAATATTAAATAATCCCAGTTATAAGATTGTATTGCACTATGAGATAAAAGTTGCATGCCAGAGCACCCACCTTCATTTTTAAAACTCATTTTCTGATACTTTTTGTGGGTTTTTAAAAAGCTGTTTGTGTTATATTTTGAACATTTCCTTGTGACTTATATCGAAGACAAAGAATAAATAATAACAATAATAAATAAAAGTGATTTGATGATAGTATATCTTTTATTGTGGTATGTGTATTGGAGTTCACTACCAAAAATTTGGATCTCAACTCCATGCATGTTAGGAGTCTGAAACATCAGCTGAAGCTACAAGCCTCTTGTGGGGAAGTCAGCAATTGATTAGTAAAGACATCTAGCAGCTGTTGCTCGGACTTGTGGAATTTCTCGAAGGGTTTGAAGTGACAAATAATTTGCCAGAGAAATGTTCTGTGTTGGATTACATTAGAAAGCTGCTGAACTGAACAGATCCTGAATGAAATATTGCTGTTTGTAACAGTTAGTGCCCTCTTCTGGAATATTGGTATTCCATTAAGTTAATTACATTTGTGTTAACTGCTGTAATTGGTAGGAAACAATCTAATGCTGAGGGGTCATCCCTTTGTTATATGCAACTATCTAAATAAAGACAGTCATGCTAATGGGTATCCCACTTTATTATACAAGGTAAGGTAAAGGTAAAGGGACCCCTGACCATTAGGTCCAGTTGTGACCAACTCTGGGGTTGCGGCGCTCATCTCGCATTATTGGCCGAGGGAGCCGGCGTACAGCTTCCAGGTCATGTGGCAAGCCGCTTCTGGCTAACCAGAGCAACACACGGAAACGCCATTTACCTTCCCGCTGTAGCGGTACCTATTTATCTACGGTACTTACACTAAGACCTGCTTTCAAACTGCTAGGTGGGCAGGAGCTGGGACCGAGCAATGGGAGCTCACCCCGTTGCAGGGATTTGAACTGCCGACCTTCTGTTCAGCAACCCCTGGGCTCTGTGGTTTAACCCACAGTGCCACCTGCGTCCCCGTTATACAAGGTAGTGTGGTTAAAGGAATTGGTATTTTGCAGGACATTTTTTTAATTGATGTAATACACTTGCATATTATGAAAGTTGATTTTTAAAAAGCATTGCTTATTACACGATTTCCAACAGCAACCATTATCTGTTAAGAAGCATCATCATAAATACTTTTCATTCCCGTTTACAGTATCTTACCAGAAAAAATAAATATATGTCCTAAACTCTGATTTCTACCAGTTAAAGCTGGCTTATGCTAATTAATTAAAATTTAGCTGCTTGATCAGTCATTGGAGCTTGCAGCTCTGTCAAACAACTTTTGCAAAAAAAATATACAGTCATACCTTGGTTCTGGAACGCCTTGCGATTTGAACGTTTTGGCTCCCGAATGCCACAAACCTGGAAGTAAGTGTTACAGTTTGCGAACTTTTTTTGGAAGCCGAACATCTCACACGGCTTCCGCGGCTTCCATGGCTTCTGATTGAGTGCTGGAAGCTCCTGCAGCCAATTGGAAGCCACACTTGGGTTTCTGAACGTTTTCGGAAGTCGAACGAACTTCTGGAACAGATTCCGTTCAAGAACCAAGGTACAACTATAATGTATAAGTAACATATGTGGCTTTAGTTGGTCATCTCCTTGCATGAAGCAGTCCCAAGTTCAGTCTGTAGCATGCCCAGGTAAGACTGGGAAAGATCCCTGTTAAAAACCCTAGAAAGACATTGCCAGACACACAGTACAGTACTGAACTAAATGGACCAATGTCCTGAGTCAGAAAAAGGTGACTTTCTATGTTCCTAGGCAATCCTTCTCACCATCTGCAGTGGTATCAGAAAAAAAACCCAGTGACCTAAGTATGTTCCTGCTTGAAAGTAGTGACTGATTTAGATGGCACTAATGAACCTTAGAATGGTGCATGCAAGTTACGTCTTTGGAGGCAGGGTGGATTTGATTTAAATCAAACTGATTTAAATCACGATTTAAATCACGATTTAAATCACTAGTCAGTAAGGCTTGATTTAAATCATAGTTTTCTACATAAAGACTAATTCTTGCTGGTATAACTTTAATATGCAAGTAGATGAAGATTTTTAGAATAACAACTTTTCATATTAGTTTTTTATCCCCAGTTTAATAGGTTATTCATATTTGGACAACTTTACTGTTGTACTTAGGAAGGAGAAAAATAATCATTACTTTAATAATAACAATTTAAATAGATTTATTCAACTGAAACAATAACATTACAGCATATGTTATTTGCTTAAACAAACATCCATGTTTGTTAACTAATTTGGCTAAACAAAAACAAAATATATATATTTTAAGAAAGTTAGACTGTCAGCCCAGCCTACACATGAAAAACTTAAATACTGTCCACTCCAAACAATCAGAAAAATATTGTTTCTATTCTATTCACTGAACTTCTTGAAACTTAGCACTGAAGGGATTAAGGTCTTTTTCTCAACTCTGTTCATGTTATAACATTTTTGCTGTGAAGAAGAGGCATTTGATCTCTGTTGAGTCAAATTCAGTTTTGAGAACTGCAAAAGTAAACCAAGCATCTGTGATAATATCTTGTAGGCAGAGAAACTGCCCAATAATCTTACAAAAACCTCTGGAAGAGCATGACATTGTGAATGGATTAATGGAATTTATTTACCCCAAAAATTAAACATATACAACCTTATTCTACATAATTAAAAAAACTAATCTTTATTTCATGATGGAATAACCTTTGGATGGTAATATATTTTCCTCAAAAAGCATTTTATTTTTAAAAAATCCGATTTAAATCAAAAAAATCGATTTAAATAAAAAAAATCCGATTTTTTTGATTTTTTTTAAAAAAAATCATTGATTTTTATCCACCCTGTTTGGAGGTTTCATGAACTTTTATTAATTATTCATTTCATTTCTATACCACTTTATATTCTTAAGAAAAAAGTCTCAAAGCGGTTTGTTGTTGTTTAGTCGTGTCCGACTCTTTGTGACCCCATGGACCAGAGCACGCCAGGCGCTCCTGTCTTCCACTGCCTCCCGCAGTTAGCTCAGACTCATTTTGGTAGCTTCGAGAACACTGTCCAACCATCTTATCCTCTGTCGTCATCTTCTCCTTGTGCCCTCAATCTTTCCCAACATCAGGGTCTTTTCCAGGGAGTCTTCTCTTCTCATGAGGTGGCCAAAGTATTGGAGCTTCAGCTTTAAGATCTGTCCTTCCAGTGAGCACTCAGGGGCTGATTTCCTTAAGCACAGAATATTAAAGGCAGTAAATGTCTAGAGGAAGTGTTCTTCTTTTACCAAATGATTTCAAAGTTTGTTGAATGTTTAAAAACAATATAATATGTGGCATTGTGCTAAAAGCCGTAATAATGCCAAATAACAAATACTTTACTTGAATGGAAATCCCAAGATGTTATATAGTGCTTAGGCATCACTGCTATGTTTTTAGAAGTGACGGTTTACCAGACATAACACTTTATTTTTCTTCCTTTCCATAGCTTCTCCCCTCCTGCTTTTTGCTAACCGGAGAGATGTCAGACTGGTGGATGCTGGAGGAGTGAAGATGGAATCAACTGTTGTTGTCAGTGGCTTAGAAGATGCTGCAGCAGTGGACTTCATGTACTCACAGGGTGTTATTTACTGGACAGATGTGAGCGAAGAAGCCATCAAGCAGACTTATTTTAACCAAACTGGGAACCTGGTGCAGAACGTCATAGTGTCAGGTCTGGTTTCCCCAGATGGCTTGGCATGTGACTGGATTGGGAAAAAATTGTACTGGACAGACTCTGAAACAAATAGGATAGAAGTTGCTAATCTCAATGGAACATCTAGAAAAGTTCTCTTTTGGCAAGACCTTGACCAGCCAAGAGCAATAGCCCTGGATCCAGCTCATGGGTAAACATCCCTTCTTTAAACTTTTTGCATTGGTTTGCAGGATTATGATTGTTTTGATAGGAATTTTTTTGTCTGTACAAAAAAAATATATAATCTCGTTTAAGTTTCTATTTTCTCAAGGTATTTTTCTCTGAACATACGTTTAGATTTAAATACATCTTGTGAAGGAATGGCAGGCCGTGGAAGAGTGCCATGACTAAAGTGCCAAAGAAAACGTTAAAACAGTCTCATTCTTCCAAGTTAGGCTTCTCCTAAAAGCCAAATGTTATGAATTCTTAATCTCCAGTTAACACGACCAGTTAAAGGTGTTTAATGAAGTTTTGTGTATAAAAGTGCAGTAGGTTCAGTTATGCAAATTTTAATGAGTAGCTCAAATTCATCGAATGGCTCGTGGTGTCTAATGCTTTGTAAGCTCTAGCAGGTAAAAGATTTTTTTAAACAGAGGTTTTGCTTACCTGGCACATTCCCCCCCCCCCCCCCCCCCGTTTTTTGACAAATGTGTGCTGGGCTAAATGGTTAACTGTTACAGATCATTGCGCTAGCACCTTAAATGCATTGTTTTGTAACATGTGTTACAGTTGGTAAAAGAGGCAACCTCAGCTTTGACAAGGTTGTAATATAAATGAACAGAAGGGTGGAAGAAGTGTGAGCAGGAAGCCAAACAATTAAGTACTTGAGTTGGTTTCAATTCAGATCCAGGTCCATCAGGGTTTTCTAACTTTTTGGTTCAGGCACAGAGCTTAAAAATAGTTCAAGGACACTGTTAGATACTCAGATATATAAGCTAGGCACCAAATAGCTAAGCAGAATACCTAGTCGCCATTTTTGGGCCAGACAGCTCCTATTTTTCATTATGACTTTTTGGCTCCTGAAATTCATTCTGATTGTGCAGATAAAATATCCTGGATAGAATTCTACAGGATGTGTTGATAATGTGTGAAAACAGTCAGGATCCAAGGATCCCCAGGCATGCACTTCCAGATGGCGGAGACGTCAGGCGCTATCCTGGCGCCCAGGCATCTTCACTTGGTCGCAAGTGGCCAATAGC